>NC_056737.1:1565001547-1565039047 GCF_019279795.1 Protopterus annectens
CTTACTTCTGACTGCTGTGTATACTTTTCCAGCAGTATGTATCACTGACAATGGATCAGAGTTCATTTATTTGTATATGATATTATTCTTACAAACTTCCTAAACCAGTGACAATGTCATCATAATCATGCCGGACATCACTCCTATGGCTCTACACAGCATCAGACATGACAATGACTATGTGAATGATTTTCAACACACACACCCTGTTTTTATCTGTAAATTCATGTTACCAGTCCTATTTTCCTGCAAGCCAGATGACCAAAATATTTTTGTAAAGGCAGTCTGTACTTCAAATTTCAGTAGTGACATAGCAGCCTTTGATCTAATGGCACCATGTGACTAGTGTAAATTCATAATGTGCACACAGTTTACTTGAGTATTTTCCAGTCCCAGGTGTTTAACAATATTTTAGCAACATACTGCTCTCTGCACTGGTCTGTTTTAAATTCTACATTATATTTATTCATTTGCAGTAATTCCTTTCAATTTCACATCGGCATTCCTTTGTTATATGCATTTTTTATTTCACAGTGTCAAACCTATACACTTCCACTGATTACACAAACAGCTTATGTTCATATTTATATTTAAAAACAGGTAACTTATTTTGAACGCACTTATTTTTACAGTTACAATAAGCCTGAATTGCAACTGTAACATCATCTTTTTCTGTGCTCCATCTTTGTTATAATGCATTTCCAAATAACTGTTTTTCATAACTATAAAGTTTGCAACACTCCTTCACTGTATTTCTCATTACAGTCTGACTACTTGGCTCATATCTTAGTCTAGAAACATATGTTTCCTCTCCTAATGTTCACTACTATTTTCACTTGCCCTGCACAGAGCCACACATTCTGATAAGGTCAGATTTGTTTCATTTTACACCACAACTTTTTTTTTTTTTTATGGTGTCCTACAGTTCAGCAGATTCAGAGTTTTGGCTCTATTCTTCAGCTTCATTGGTCACTCATTGAATGTTCTAGCTTGGCTAGAGTTTTCATTTAGTTTTTTCAGTGTGACCTTCTAACTCTTTGTTTTAATTTGTTATTTGGGATATTTTGCAGTCATCCTAATGATAATGGACATCAGCTGGGTATAACAACCCTGTGTTTCTTATGCTTAGTCAAACATTCGGCTTATGCTATGCTGACAGAGTCATAACAAGGCCGAAATATGTATATCCATAGCTAGTGGGGGTTTGGCATTATTCGTCTGAAATTGTCCATTAAAACGACTTCAAATGTAAAAGTAATGGGCAATCAGAATCGCCATATAGCTGAAACACCTGATGTTCATAAGGGCCATTTGCATATATCCCATGTGCCTCTGTTACAGGAGGTTTGGGAGGTCACTCATTGGAAGTTCTAGCTTGGCTGGAGTTTTCATTTAGTTTTTTCTGATTGGTTTTTCAGTGTGACCTTCTAACTCTTTGTTTTAATCTAATACATTTATGGAATTAAGGTATATTCATTCTGTTTTCTTTTTAGTTAAGTCATGGCTGAAAAAGACTACTGTTTCCCAGTTAGCATACCTGTTCAAAATAGATACACAAACGTGTGTGTGTATAGACATATACATCAGATACATGCACACACAACTTACTTCAGTTAGATAACTGAATAAAAAACAAATATATCCAATGGAAAAGCTCACCAAAAAGCCAAATAACACACCAACTGGTGTCATAATCACAGAGTTTATAAAATGAAAAATTGAGCACATAAAATGTATATATTTCTGATTTGGTTAAATTTAGGAGGAAGAGCTTATTTAATCTTAACCTGTAGCCTTCAGTTCAGAATTTCAAAATGGTGTGTGAAGCTTACTTTTACAAACTAAGTCAGAGACATAACAAAAATGTTTTTTACAAACTTATAAAGGAAGTAAAAAAAATTAGATGAATTAAAACCAGATAAAACTATATGTATTTTGAAATCAGGTAAAGCTGGCAGTACTGTTATCTTTAATGCTTTAGACTACTCTAACATATTTTTTAAAATGTTGCAGGATGATAACACGTCTCAGGTTTTTAAGAATCAAGTGAACATTGCACACAGGTAGATTGACTTATTTCTTGAATTTTGCTTAATACAAGTTTATATTTCCTAGAGTGTCTATCATTTTTTGTATGTTGAACATCTCACTATTCCTGCAATTTTTGGACTTTCCAAGATCCACAAAAATATACTTAACCCCCCTTTTAGAACTATGGTGGCAGCCCACTTACAATTCTAAAACCCACCCTTTTGTCACATTTATTGATAGGATGTTGAAACCTACTTTTTCTATTGCATCTCACATGCTTAAGGACTCAAGATTTTTTAGGGTAGCTGAAGAGTGATTCATGTAGTCCTAATTTGATTTTTCCCACAACTGACATTGTGGATCTTTTCATATGTATTCCAAAGAATGAAGGGACTGAATTATTTGCGGAAGTTAGTTCTACTTTCAAATTTTTATCCAACCAGGATATTGTTCTTCTTTTGAGTTTACATTTGATATTACACAATTTATATATATATATATATATATATATATATATATATATATATATATATATATATATATATATGGTTTCACTTCATATACATGAATTGCTGAAATATCGAATTTCAGCAATTCATGTCCATGAAGCCGAAACCTCAAAATAACAAAAGTGCATAATCGTGAATAGGACTATGTCTAATTCATGGTTATGCATTTACGTTATCCTACGGAAGTGTTCAGCTGGGTTGGTGTCTGCAGATTAAGGTGAGTGAGTATGCGTGAGTAATTTTGTAACTTGTACGAGTGGGTTAGGGTAGGGATGTGGAGGTATGAGTGTGTGTGTTGGCTGTGTGTGATTTTTTTTTTTTTACTGTTTGTGTGATCTCAGAGTTATTATATAGAAGTAGGGGTGTGTGGGGATTCAGGGGGGCTTGCCACCCTGCCTTTGTGTAGTGTAGGTGTGTGTTTGTGTGGTGTTGTATGTCACTGTTTTGCGGTGTGGGTGTTATGGTTTGTGTGTTGTGTGCTGTATGCTGTGTGTTCGATGTTGTGGTTTCGTGAACGTGAGGTGTCGGTGTTTTGATGGTTTCTGCTTTATAATGTCGAAATGCTGAATTTCAATATTTCAGCAATATGAAGTGAAACTCTCTTTCTCTCTCTCTCTCTCTATATATATATATATATATATATATATATATATATATATATATATACACACACACATATATATATATATATATATATATATATATATATATATTTTTTTTTTTTTTTGGACAGAGTTTTACAAACAAATCTGTGGGGTTGCTATGGGTGTCTCCTGTGCTCCCACTTACGCTAACCTAGTTTGTTTGGACGGGAAAATTATTTTGTTTTCACTAGTTCTTTTTATAAATTTTGTAAATTGTACCTTAGGTACTTGGATGACATTTCTGCTTTATGGTCAGGTACTCTTAAGGAAGCCAAGCAGTTTATTGCATACTTGATTGAGACCAAACAATTTTTAAAATTTACTTATTCAATAGATGAGAAAAAGATAACATTTTTGGACACTATTATTACCAATACCAGTTCCCGATTCAAGTCTAACATTTACTGGAAACTTACTTTTAGCAATGGATATTTGCACTTTCAGAGTTGCCACCCCTTCAGTCTAGTTAGGGGTCAGTTTATTAGGCTGGCTAGGATGGCTTCCAATTTTGAGATATTTAATTCAGAAAAAATCAAATTGGAGAATATGTTTTTTTGAAAGAAGGTTCCTGGTCAAGATGGTTAAGGGAATGGAATAAAAAATTTAAATCACTCTTGGAAGAAGGGTTGAAAATTATAAATATCAACACCCTGCACCCAACAATACTTGTGGAATACATTGTGATAGGAATCCATTTAAAAGACTTTTTATTACAGTTTAGTTCAGGGTCTAAGGACATTCTAAATAATAACTGAACCATTTTTAAAATGAATGAAAACATTTACGAATTGTAGGGCTCAAAGCTGAACATGGTATACAAAATAACCAATAACATTAAAAAATATGGAAAAGGTACAGAACAAGAGAAATGATTTTAGGTTCAGAAACAAGGGGATACAAAAATGTGGTGCTTGTAGATAATGCGCCTTCATATTGGAAGAAAGCAGTCTTTGTTTAATGAATGATGGGCCTCTACAATTACCTACTGGAGTGGGAGTTGTGGTACTGTGGGTTTAGTTTATTTAGCCAAATGTGGCTCCTGGCCTGCTTTTTATGTAGAGAAAACTGAGAGGACCCACCAAAAGAGAATATATAAATATTATTAAAATTAAACTACTGAATGCTAATTCTAACAACACCCTTTTTAAAAATTCTTTAGTCGGTCATTCCTTTAAGAGATTTAGGTTTGGGATTTTGGATCACATTTCCCATGATCCTGGGGGGGGGTGCATGGGATGCTAAATTAGAGTACTGGGAGGTACTGTGGCAATTCAGACCACAGGCAAATAAGAAAGCAGGATTAAATGATTTCTTTATCTATCACTGTGGTGTTGAAATTAAGAGCAGCTAAATTATGAAAGTTGAGGTTTTTTTCCTTTTTATTTGTTGACATCACAAAAAATTATTTTAGATTGTATCCATTGTTTCATTTTGCATATCTTAGAATTTAAATAGTGGATTTATTGCATTTTTAAATTCTACATTTTTTAGGAAGTTTTATATATGGTAATGTTATTATTTTTTTGCAAAATGTCTTTTAAAGTTTTTAGACATGATTTGAATAATTAAATGAATGTGTTGATTGTTGGATGTATTTAATGGATGTAGAACATTGATGACTGTTGGATGTATTTAATGGATGTAGGACATCACTTCCCCTTTTGTTTTGATGAAGTCCTTTGTTGAATGTTTTGAAGACAAAAGTGCTTAATGGACTATTTTATTATTGAGTTGCTTGGGGAAGAGGTTTATTGAAAGTTTTTGGATTTAGCGGCATCTATGTAGTGGCTGTGTACCTTTATTTTATTTTAGTGTTGTGCCATTGGTACATTATTGTTTTTTTTTTCTTTCCCTTTTGGTTTGGATCTGTTTTGTGCTTGGGTTATGAGAACTGTCTTATGAGTGGGCTGTGTTATAGACTCCTAAAGAGATAAAGGCATTATCTGAGATTTATTAAAAAGTCAGAGTTGCTTAAAGGTGTTATAAATCATGAAATAAAATTAAAGAAAATAGGAATTTGTGCTTTAACCCTCCAGATAGGGGAAAAGACATTTCAGCACCCTATACAGGTGGTAAGGGGCCTAAAGACACCCTTGTACATAGGTCTAGACATCCTTTTTTGTCTGAGGGTGCATGTGGATTTTATCAATTATACTTTGTGGTCATGTATAAGGCGAGATCCAGTACCCATGAGGGAGACTCCACAAGTACTAAAGTCAGAACAGACTATGCCCCAGGTATGTCGAACTGTGACTGAAAGTACTACAGTAACTCCAGTCAGTGTCACATAATTCTTTTTCAGGGATAATATTAAGAAAGGCCAAGAAATGCCTGACCAAGCTAAACTGATTGTTCTTACCAAACATTTAAAATACATATGGTTAAAATTACACTCCATATCCTACTTAGACATCAGCTATAGATTAGTGCAAGTTTTGGTGCATAACCCAACAGCAAACCCCAGTGTTGTGTGTAACCTCACTCTGAGCTAGATCTGATAATAGGGGAATCCATCTGTGATTTACAATTACTTGTTCCTGTTATTGGTAAGCTACAAAAAAGTGTAATGTAAAACAATGAAAGGAGAGCAGAAAATGCATAACTGCCAAATCATTTAATCTTAGTGCATGAAATTATCTACTGATAAAAAGGAAGTATGGTTATGTAAAATTAATGGTGGTTACCTTGTGATGTCTCATGCAGTTAGAGAGAGTCTAAGGAAGTGTAGATAGTTGATCTTGAAAATGTGTCTGACATAATAGAAGACAAGGTGAAACTTGGTAGCAACAGGATTTTCCCAGATTTTCACAGTCAGACTTAAAAGACCATTCAGACATGTAGTTATGAGACATAGAAAGACAAAGAGAAATAGTGAGTGAGATTTTTAGCCTGTTTGTAGATCTGTTTGCAAAAGATGTTTATAATTGTAAGGTAAATGGCCTTCATGTTACTTGGGTACCAACTGATCATAGTAAGGGCCCTGTGTATGTACCTCTCCAGAACTTTCAAGCAGTGTGACAGGAGTTTGATACCTCAGCACTGCCCACAGTTATTAATATCCCTTTGTTCTTGAAAACTGGCACTAGTATGCTTATTCTCCAGTCATCTGGAATACGCCTTTCTCTCAATACTGCCATTTTTCCTGTGTCTCCCAACTTCTTTATCATATCTGCTGTGACCTCATCTGAGTCTGCTGTTCTTACTTATTCTACATTGGGGTCGGTCCTCTGCTTCTTTCATGGTAGACTGTGTCTGGGGCAATGGACAAGCATATCCAGGAAATTCTGGACATCCAGATGGAAAGGGGAATTAGATGGCAGGCAAACTCTGTGTATAACGTCCCTACCTGGCCTGTTCTCAAACCCAGGGGTAAGTGAAAGCTTGGCATAGACTACAAAAAGATAAATCAGCAGATGCCATTATCGTACTGGTCCATGACATATTTGGATCACGTTTTCGGTAAGGTAAAAGGTACAAAATATTTCATGACCACAGATATCTCAAATGGATTGTGGACACTGAAGGTATATGCCCAAGAGCAGTACAAACTGGCTTTAATATTTTGTAGAAAACAATATACCTAAAGTAGATACCCTTTAGGGTACCTGAACTCACCTGCAGATTTCAATATTTTCCTGCATCTGGCCTTGCCTGATGCAAAAGGTAGAGGAAATATGATTTACATAGATGATGTGTTAATCAAACATAACATAATTGAGGAATATCTTGCTGAAAAGACATACATTTTAAACCAGCTAAGGAATGCTGAGGCCAAATTGCTCCTCACAAAAGGACAGTGTTTCAGAAACAAAGTCATATCTCTAGGGTATGAAATTGGCATCTATATTACCTGATCGAACATTTAGGTTAGCAAATACCTAAACGTTGAGTTGATAATATCAAATAATTAAAACAGCGAATGGCCATTTTAACATAGGGAATGAATTCCCTTGGCCAAAAAAAAAAGAAATTAACCAAAATGAAGTGGGTGGCTGTGCCCCCCACAACCCCCTAACTAATATACCAACTACAAGATCGCTCTACAGTGGCAAAAGGTGCAAAATCTGCATAACGGCCAAGGGAATTCTTTCCCTGCATTAAATCAGCCGTTCACAGTTTTTTGCTTTCGCTATTACCAGATCGACGTTTAGGTATTCGCTAAACTAAATGTTCGATCAGGTAATAGGAACCCTGAAACTGGACCAGAAGGGCTATGCCCTTGAAACAACAAAATAAAGGCTATTATTAAATGCATCAACCCTCAAAAAAATCAAGGGAACTTATATACTTTGTCTAGACAGTTTATTCAAGGCTATGCAAAGATTGCATATCCCCTCACCAAGCTGCAGAAAAGGTCAGAACCCTTGACTGAAAGTTATCTTGCATTGTTATTCATATATTGAGAAATGTAAATTTTTGACTTTCTTCTTCCTTTCTTTTCAGGCCATTGTACATATTGCAAATAGTTAAACCTATTTAATTTGTTTGTTAGTTAATAAGTTTTAAGTATGTATCATTCATTATCGTATTATTAGAAAATAAAAATGTACTGAGCAAAAAAAAAAAGTCAGAACCCTGGGTATGGGGGAATTCAAGAGGGAAAAACATTGCAGGCTTTAAAGGACAGCTTGAGTCAGGCCCATGCTTGACATTTCCACAGAGGGTAAAGACTTCTAATTAGAAACAGGATCTATCAACAGTAGAATTAGTGCTGTCCTATATCTATAGCATGATTCTGTCCACCATGCTATACTTATACTTAGTCTTATACTAGTACGATCCTCAGCGAGGCAGTTTAAAGATTCAATAAGTGTGAAAAGGCTATATTTTCTATTATATGGGCAGTAGAAAGGTTCAAAAATTATATTTATGGCAAAAAGGTTATGGTACAGATATAACATCAGTTCACTGCCCTTTTGAAAGACAAAAACTTAAGAATAGTAGCAGAATTGTGGCCTGGACTTTAGTCCCCCGGAACCAGCCTTAGCCATTAAAATATGCCATAAAAAGTACAATTGCCGAAGAACTAGCAGATTTGCAAATGCATGATGGCACAGAGTTGGAAGACTCTAGGCTAGGGGTGTCTAACAGAAGGCCCTAGGGCCACAATCTGGCACACCAAAGAATTTAACCTGGACCTTGGTATGTCCTACAAAAATTTGTTTTTAATGGGCAGATACATGTTGGACATGGTAATGCGGTCCCCCCCCCAAATATTTCCAAGTATGGTAAGTGGCCCCTGAACTGTATGGTTAGTGGCCCCTGAGTCAAAAAGGTTGGACATCCCTTGTCTAGGCAATCTTTCAGCAGGACTCGGCATTAGACCTGACTAGATAGTAAAGCAGAAACTGTCATTATGATGAAAGTGTGGGCACAGACCTTTCCAAAATGTAGGTTGGTGGCTCCTCTTCTAGCCAAGATAGAAACAGGTATTGTGGCTTGAGAGTAGTATGGAACTTAGGATCATAGAATCATAGCAAATTACTAGCCTATCAACCCGGAGGTCATTTTTAGCCTAGCCATTTCATCCCAATGTAATGCCATTGAAATGCTAGTCAATACCCAAGACTGCATTTAGTAATGACTGCTCATGTCTAGGAGGGTTGTGGGCGCTATCCCCGGCAGAGAAACCATGCACTCCAATCATCCAGTCAAGTACCAGCTTGGACATAAAACTAACCAATATTCTGAATTAGAAGCTTTATATGTCAGTGTACAAATAGCATTTCACTTCTATTTGCAGGACACTGTAATATATAGAGACTCTGCTTATGCTAGGTATAAATTCCTTATACACTTGCCAGGTTGGAAGGTAAGTGGCATGCTCAGCTGTAAAAGAAAAAAGTTATGCATGCTGAACTAATCCTAGCTAAGATCAGTTGGTGCAAGATCACAACTTAACAGTATATTGAAAAAACGGTCAAGAGCATCTCAAAAAGTACATGCAGCAGCCAAATTTGGAAATGACTTAGCTGATGCTCTGGTTAAAGAACATACCTTAAAAGGTACAACCTGGGACAAGTGTAGAGGTAGTTACTCATCAGGAAAAAAAGGCAAGATAGTAACAAGCAAGATTTTTGATTTGGTAAAAATGAATCAGGAAGATGAAACTGTACGAAAGTTTTATCATTTTATTCAGGATCCCAATGCAAATAAACTTGCTGAAAGCAATTCACAAAACAATCACAATCTTCAGACCACATGTAAGGAAATAAACAGATCTGTATTAAAAAATCATCTCCTGGTACAGACTGGTGATATCTCACATAGATATCCATGGGTAGTATCTTTGGAACACAAAAGGATTATGCTACGACATGCACATGAGTCAGAAGGAGCCCATGGGGGACGGAGGAACCTATGAAACATGGTAAGTATCAGTTTATTGTCTTCATGTAGTGAGGTTACCAAGTATGTACAGGGATGTATAACCTGGTGCAAATTCCAGCCAGTGTCCCCTAGATGCAGGGCACCCTTTCAGACAAGAAATATTAAAAAGCTATGGACAGACTTCCAAATAGATTACATTTTTTGCCAGTAAAACATTCTTCTAGAGGCACTCAGTACTTGCTGTCACCTGTAAGTTTACAAAATAGATTGAGTGCTTACCTCCCCGTAATAATACTATATAAACCACAGCATTGCTTTTCATCAACCAAGTATTTAGTCACTGGGGGTACCACATGAGGGTAGAATATGACAGGGGACCACATTTCACTAGTAAGGTAATAGAAAATGTAAGGAATACTTTGGGGGTGCAAAGGATATTGCATGTGTCTCACTAACGGAGTCTTAGGGCCAAAGGACCAAGATATTAAGTTATTCTCAGTATTAATGGAAGTCCATGACAATCCAATTAAATCCACAGGTGTTTCACCCTTTCAAATGATGAGTGGGAGGATAATGGTGCTGCAGCATTTACGCCTTCTATATCTTACAGATGATACAAGTCTGGCACATGCCACCAATGCCCATAACTCTAAGAAAGCTTTTAAAAGAGACATCTGCCTTTGTCCAGAGTAATCTGGAAAAGTGTGTGCAAGCCTTAAAAACTTAAGATGACAAAAAAACCAGACCCACCACCTAGGTGACAAGGTATTCTATTTTATCTGTAGCACTGAAAAGGCAATAACAAATAACTTCTTACCACATTGGGAAAGACTATTCATATTAATAAATAAAATTTCACCAATGGCCTATCAAGTAGAAATAAAGAGAAAAAGCACTGGTGAAGCTTTATTTAAACTGGCTTACATTAACCAGTTGCAACCCCTTAATGAACCACTCAAAAAGTTGAACTTACCTAGAAAATGAACAGACAAACATGGGAAATGAAAAAGGAGACTCAGAACAACGGCCTAAGGATAATGTGATATAAGACCATTACTACCCAAAAGAATAAATAATGCATCCTGCCTTCTCCTTTCTAATTTGGAACTGAATGCAGACTCACCTCACTAGGCATCTACATTTAATTAGAAGAGATTGCGGAAGTAATGCCTTTTTGATGAAAATATTCCTAATATTGGTAGTCATTATTATTATCAGTAGTTCTAGTTTGTATTATTGTTAATGCCCATGTGTACTGCATGGTTGTTGCTGTGTAGTGATTTAACTCATTAATCAAGTCTTCATATATTGCTATGTATTAACTTTGCTAATCTTCTGATTTATAATGTGGCAGTATGTAACAAAGATATTGAAAAACAGAGTGCCTAAAGCACTGCTAAATTAGTCAGGTAGAAAACAAGAAGTAATCTACAAAACACTGTCCAACAGCAGGACCAAAAGTATCAGCCAAACTCTTCAGTACAAATAGTTTTATTCTTCCAATTTTAAAATGTTACCAGACTGAGTGCTTTCATTCCCTGTAATTGGGACTTCATCAGAATCTGGTTCCAAACAATAATGAGCTCATTTAAATAGTACTTAAGTAATGATGTCACAGTGAATCACATAATTTTTAAAGGTACCAATACAAAAAGTGTTACTTTGCTTGTACATTGTCACTAGTACAATAGGCATAAAATCCCACTTTGTTAAAAATAATTTTTAACTAAAAATCACTTTTACAAAAACATAATTAGATGAAAATACCCAAAGTAAAACAAAATCCTGAAACTCTCACTCTCTAGATCATTTGCCTCCGAAGTCATTCTGGCAACTCGCACTAACTGACCTTTGACAATATTTTTCTTCTTCTTTTTTTTTTTTTTTTTTTTTTTTTTTACTCAACAAATTTTTATTTTGTTTTTTGAGAAGAAAATAAAAAAACAGTAAAATTAGATTACAATTCAATAATAGTAAAAGGAACAAAAACATTATTTACAATATTTACAAGTGACCCAAAGGAGAAACAGTACAATAATAATTAATAAAAAATCCAGAGAAGAAGAAGAGAAAAAAAAAAAAAGTCCACAAAAGTCTATATCTCTTTGAACTCATATGATGGAGATTGTGTCTAGTTGCATTTCTTCTATGAGTGTAAGTATTTTATTCCAGGGGTTGTCTGACCATTTTCTGGGGAACATTCTTTCTTCCTTGACTTTTATCTCCTTTTGTGCAGTCTCCTTAAGTAGAAATATAAAGTCTTCAAAACACGGAGAAGTTGCAGATTTCCATTTCCTTGTGATACACTTTCTGGCAACCACCAGAATAGCACATAAAAGATATTGATCTCTTTTATTCATAACTACTAATTCATCTATATTCAAAAAAATTAAAGACTTTGTTAAAACAAATGTATCATTATAAATAGCTTGAAGAAAATTGCCAATTTTCTCCCAAAACGTTTTAATACAATCATAAAATATATGAGACCAATCCGCTTCACAGCTTAAAGAGCATCTCCAACAAATAACATTTTGATTTGAGTTGAATTTAGCTATTTTATTTGGAGTATAAAAGGCTCTATGCAAAAATTTCCAGGTGAAGATTCACCATGTTTGTGTATTAGAAGTTAGTTTAATGGAGTATAGAAGATTATTTTTACAATCGTTTGACAGATTTGTTGATAAACCTCTAGATATAAAATTCCAAGTGCTTTGATCTATTTTAGCCTTGTAGACTATTAAAATCTTGTATAGTTTAGATGTTGAATTTGGCTAGTTATGGTTATCATAAATCAGTTCTTGAATATAGTTTATAAGTTTTGGCTTAGACTTGAAGGACGAATCATTAATAATTTTGCATAAATGTTTAGAGTAGAGTAAAATTTTCTGGAGACTTACTCTGTCTACATTTATTATATTAAATTCATTTGTAACTTGTTGACTAGTTAATGTTTTAAGATTATTTATGCATTGGGCCCAACATATGAGATTATTAGATTCCCAATTAATGAGGGTGTTATCATGAATTTTCTTTGTACATTTCTTTGATGTATTAAATGGTAATAACAGTTCAAACCATACTTTTATGTCAGGATTTGAGTTTATAAAGGATCTGAATAAATTATAAATATTATTTAAATATGATAGATTAGTAGGTTTTGTTATGTTATTTTGAAGATTAATGCATAATATATGCCAAAATCTATTTTTGTGAATATAGTGTGATGTATTATTTATTATTTTGTTTTCATTTAAAAAATAATCATATGCAGAGATTTCCAAGCAGAAGAGAAATTTGGATTTACCCAGTTTAAAACTAGTTTAAAAATGGAGGCTTTGATATACGTCTCTATATCTGGAAAATTAATTCCCCCTAATTCCCATGGTCTAATGTGATGAGAAAAAGCAATTCTATTCCTTTTGGATACCAAAGAAAACATAATAGGCTTTTGCTAATTTCTTTCAGAATTTTTTATTTGGAATTTTAGGTATTGCTAGTGCTATATAATTTATTTGTGGTAGAAGAATCATTTTTATTAGCTGCAATCTGTCCTCAAATTTTAGAATCAATTTATTCCAATTTTCCATACGTGTTCTTATTGAGTTTAAAATTTTATTATAGTTTAGTGTCAGAGTAGTATCTATTTTATCAGATATAATAATTCCTAGATATTCTAAAGTAGAGACTTTTTCTCCAAGTATATGATATCTACTCAAGTGAAGGTCCCCTTTCTGTTAAATAAAATATGTTTTGATTTAGATTTATTAAAACAAAGGCCAGAATTTAGAAAAAAATTTCCACTTGCATTTCTAGTTCATGAAGAGATTCATTATTTGGTGATAAAGTTAGTAGTATATCATCGGCAAACAACATAACCTTGGAGTTAAATTTATTATGAATACTTAAGCCTTCAATTTTTGAGTCACTGCGTATTGTAATTGCAAATAGCTCTATTGATAAGGCAAAAAGAATGGGAGACATAGGACAACCTTGTTTAGTGCCTTTAGTTATTTTGAAAACTTCTGATGTAAATGGACCTAATTTTACATAGGCCAAATTATCTTTATATATATTCTTTATCATATTAATAAAATTTAGAGGAAACTCAAAAAGTTCTAGAATTCTAAATAAGTAGTCCCAATTCACTGAATCAAATGCTTTTTCTATATCTAGCGTGATTATGAGAGCCTCTATATTATCTCTATTTAATATTTCAATAATGGTTAGGATTCTTTGTATATTGTCATAAGCATGTCTGCCATAGATGAAGCATGTTTGGTCCTCATTTATGATTTGAGTCAAGGATTTTTTAATTATATTGACTAATATAGACATAAACAATTTGTAATCGTTATTAAGTAGAGAAATCGGTCTATAAGAGCTACAATGGGAGGGGTCCTTGTTCTCTTTTTTATTGGAGTAATTAATGAATATCGCCAGGAAGGTGGAATTATGTTTTGAGCTTGAATTTCATTTAGAGACTTATGAAGTAAAGAAATTGCAGAATTTGGGAATATCTTGTATAATTCCATTATTATTCCATCTATTCCTGGGGCTTTATTATTTTTACTCTCCTTAATTTTGTCATTTATTTCCTTGAGGGAAATCCGTTTTTCAATATCAATTTTTAATTTTTCAGGTAATCTATTTATTATAGGATTGCTAATTTTGACTCTATTAAAATAGTATTGTCTTTATTGTTTCCAAAATGATTAGTATAATGAAATTTAAAAGCTTCTAGGATATCATTTATGCCTGATACTTTTTATTACCTTTTCCTTCATGTATAATATTTGTAATATTGTTTTCTATATTTTGCTTCTTTATTCTCATTGCTAAGTTATGTAAGTGTTTTGGAGATGTTGAGAGTGAACTAAATTTTAGTTTTTCCAAAGCCAAATTAGTCTTATGAGTTAAAATTTCATTATATTTTTTATTTAAATCTTCAATTTCTTTTTTTATTACCTGGGAATTCTTTATGTCAGAAGTATTTGTATTAATTTCTGTTATTTGTTTTTGGATACTGTGCAATTCTGATTCCCATTCTTTTGTTTTGTTTTTAAACCAAGATATGATCCTACCATATAAGAAGGCCTTTAGAGTGTCCCATATTATTATATTCTTTAGATCATCAGTAGAATTTATTTTTAAAAAATATTGAATTTCTGAGTCTAGCCATGGTTTAAATTGCTTTAATTTAGTAATGTAAGTTGGTATTCTTGAGGCAAAATTTAGTCTTTTAAAATCTATTTGTAATTTAAGGATTAGGGCATTATGATCAGAGAGTAGGCATGGGATGATAGAAAATTTTATTATCTTCCTATTTAAGTCTGGGGATATAAAAATGTTATCTATTCTTGTTTTAGTATTAAAACGATAATCACTATGTGAGTATAATAATGAGTTAGATTCTTTGAAACTAAATGTATCAATTAATTTTAAGTTTTCTGTCCATTTCTTAAGGTATTTACCTGTGGAAGAGAGATGTAGGTTCCTCTTGTTGGTTGTCTCAGAACTATCTAGAATACAGTTAAAGTCTCCTCCTACTATTAGAATACCTTTATTTACCCTATTAATTAGCTCTATCTGCTTTTTAACTGTAGATAGTCCTATTCCAGGAATCCAATACACATTTACCAGTGTCCAAATTCTATTCTGAAATTTTATTATTACAATTGAAAGTAACCCTTCTTTATCCTCATAGTTGTAAATAATTTGTGGGTTAGTTACACTTTTCTTCCATAAAATTAAAGCTCCCCTAGTTTTTTTTTTTTTTATATATATATGAGGAGTGAGAGAGAATTAAGTAGTTATTAGGTATCCAGGTGAAGTTGTCATCAGTTTTAAAGTGGGATTCCTGTAGAAATATAACTTACGCTCTCTGTAATTTTAGATATCATAGTAAATTTGATCTTTTTATAGTATTATTTAAGCCATTGACATTTAAAGACAACAATGTTATGTCTGTCATTTCTATAGGATATTATATTATAATTTTAAAAGAATACATTGGTAAAGAACTAATATTTATGAGGACCTGTGAAAACATATATGTTAATTTTCCCCTCTTTCCTCTGAGAAGAACACTGAAATGAACAAAACTGTTTCTTTGATAGTTTAACAAATGTTTCAGTTTGGGCCACTGAAAAAAATAAAAAGTGAAAAATATTGTAACAACATACTTTATTTGACTGAAAAATAACTTTACTACATAGTTCCACAAACATGAAGTGCACAGCACTTCTAATCTGATTGATCTGATAAGATCAAACAGATTTTCCCTCAACATCGATAATCGCATGGAAAAGGATATTCAAAGTTGAGCTCCATTAATTGGATCCTGAAGATATCTTAAAATATTAATATTTGATGAAAGAGTGCATCATGCATTAGTACTATGTTCCTTGATAAATCAACTCAATAAAGTAATTAATCTTTTACTAGAAGTTTGTACTTATACTAGAGTTAATGTTACTTTTTTAATGAATGTTCTAAGTAAATGTCTATTACAGCTGAAGTAAATATTTCAGCTTATCTACCCTCTATAAATGTGGTTATGTTACATGAAGTATGTCAGTTGACCTTCTCTTAACAGAGATAAAATGCATAATAATATATACATTTAGATTATATTTGCATTTATTTTGTTGAACTTCACATTTAAAACAGGTTATTAGTGTGACAGATAGTATTACTATCTTATAAGGACTAGTCCTCTTTTTTAATTCTTCTTTAATTACTATTCTAAGTAAATTCTATATAGCCTCTCTGCATACATATGTATAAATATACTCCTATATCTACACCAAAACATTTTCACATATAAACACACATAAATATTAAATAATCTTAATGGGTTACCTAAAAATGTGTGCAATATAATTGAGAATTTGTGTGAGCACTTTTGAAAGGGTTGGTACCTTGTTACTGCTGGGATATGCCTATTTACTGACCTTATTAACCTTATTAGTAGATTAAGTGGCCCATCAAAAGATGCGTGAATATTGTGAATGAATATTCTTAATTCTTATCTCTAAATCTTACAGCAATTAGTGAAGAGTACCTATATCATTTAACTATATTATTTATGAAGTTTCTTAGGAGTGTGATGGGAGTACACAACATTTCAGACTTGGGGTTGTTAAATATTCAGTAACAGGACTCAAGATTGTTCAATACTTGTTGTAACACATCTTAATACAGTTAATGATTTGAAATAACATGTGCATGTCACAAAGAATCCATGAATACATAAATACATGAATACATGGGCCTCACCTCATTCACCAAACCCATGTCCAATCCAATGTCAAAACAGTCAAGAACACTACGCTGAGGGTAAAAGCACCTCAACCCCTAAACCCGTTAAATAACTAAACACTAATAAACCTACTATTTTAAAGCTACTAATATTCTCTAGTAATTTGTATAAAACTAAAGTAATTATATATAGCAACTCCAATATTGCCTTGCAGTGAGACAAGCATAGATTTACTGATCATTACTGAAGTGCCGTTAAATCTAAAATGCTGTGTAGTGGTTGACTATATCCTGCTTATTACTATACCTAGTATAAGTTCTGCTAACACTTCTATCAGGTATGGTGTGAGGAGGTATGTTATTACTATAGACTTGCACATTACCATCCCACACCATACATAACACTGTTACTGTTTCCAATAAATGAAAACCAAATCTCATACTTTCAAGAAGTCAATCTCAACCAACTAACACCCAACAAAACACAAGTTCAACAAATGAGGAGAGACCCAAATACATACATAGTGTACTGTTTATGTAAACATTTCTCTAAAACTTTATAAGAGCAGCTCATGGATGTGTCATAGTGTCTCCCAAAAAAATGTATAGTGTGCACATAAATTACATTTGACCCTACCATATTTCCTTTCCTGTTTTTTCCCCATCTGTGACATAAAAGTGAAAAAAAAAAACTGTTGATATTACTGTATCATTAGGAATCACCGTAAGCATTTATGGCATAGTGGTGTACCCATTAACTGTTAAGGTGAAGGGTAAATACAGCAGATTGTGCTTATCTTCAAAAATAATACAATTTATACATAGAAGTTAGCACTGCACTTATAATTGCAGAGAATGCACATAGCAAATATTGTTACGTAAATAGACAGGTTTCCCAATTGCAGGATGTTTTGATTATAGCTTTATTTTATATTATTGGTGTTTTACTAATTCAATTTTAAGGTCCGTGTAGGTGAAATTTCGCCAAAATACCAAATAACAAAGTCAGCTCCACATTGCTGCAGGTTAATGCTAGTCCATTATACAGCTCACGATATTAACACTATTTACTAAATACTTGCAGTATAGGTTACAAACAAAGCAAATTCAGTCATTGCTAAAATTAGCACTAACTGCCAAAACTGAAAAAACTCTCATCAATTAGCTTGCTCTAGGTTATTAAGCTGTAAAGGAAATTAAATTACCTATATGAGAGACAAAAAAAAAACAGGTAAAGAGGTGATATACTACCAACTATTCATTACTGCATTCGGATGCTTGTAGGCATCTAAAAGCGAAATATTCAGAAGTATGCATGTATCATTCCTGTCAGGTACTGCATTTATAGGCATTTTTTAATTGATAAGTAGGTAAGCTTACCTGACCTAAAATGCCCTTTTACATGGATGACCCAAACACAGTCTAAATAAGAAGTTCAGAGTCACACAGTAAGAAAATGGGAGCTATCAAAATCAAACCCTGAGCTACAGTCAGTAACTAATCATGGATACAATCTGGCAGCTCCACTACAATGATTAGTTGGGATTTTATCTCACTTTTAACAGATATAGCGCAGTTGAAAACTGAATTTATGTATTTGCTTGCATTAGTTAACTACACTGCCACACTTTTGGTATTTCCCGACAAGAAGAAAGTAACTAAATGGGCTTTTTTATTTATTTACTTATATATATATATTTTTCCCCCCTTTATTTTAAACATGTGTAGCATACTTTTTCTTTATATGTTATACATTTACCTGTTCGTACTTTTGCTAAAATCTACTCAGTTCTTGAACTACTCAGCTTCTGGAGAACAGATTAAAACATAAAGGGGCTAAGAAGTCAGGTCACAGTTAGTATTTTCATTGAATGTTCTAACTGACAAAAAAGACTCTGCAAAAGTGCGCGAAGCGCACCACTCGCAAAACTAATGCAGTGTTCTACAAGCCTCAGCTTATAGACATGTTTCTTAACTTATAATGGAATGCTGGGCTGTATTAGTGAAGATATGAGGTAACAAAACTGACTAAAAAGCTTGAGGGTATACTATGAAGCAATAATAGTATCCAACTGTCAATTAGAATGTTAAAACGCTAGAAGGCGATTTTCTGCCTTTTTTTTTTTTCTTCTTCACTACTATTCACTTCTTCTTCATTACTATTCACTTCCTTCTTACTCTATACAACGCTCTCACATATTCCTGAAGAAATATTCAAGGAATGCCCATTTTTTTAGACAGACTATAAAGAATTGGATTTAATTTAATAAAATTTTGCACAGTAACTATTAATCAATATGTTAATAACTTTATAATAATAGTGGCCTTTCATTTAAATGCTAATACTCTTGTGAGAGTTTAACTAAAGAAAGCTGGAACAGAAAAAAAAAAACACACACACAACTCTAGCATCTGAAGATTCTATCAAACCACTACCATATTAATATGTTAACATACAGATTATGATACTTCCTAAATAAAGAGAAAACTAATTATGTGACTGAAGTGTAATGAAATTAAGGCTATGTATAAGAATCATACCTTAGTTAATGCTTTGAGAGAAATTGATTCATCAATGTTCTTAACATCAGTTTTTTGTTTTTTTTTCCTCACATCAGTTTGATAGAATCTTCAGATGCTAGAGTTGTGTGTGTTTTTTTTTTTTTCTGTTCCAGCTTTCTTTAGTTAAACTCTCACAAGAGTATTAGCATTTTGTTTTGTTTTAAGAATTTCACTAAGGGCCATGTTTTCTTTCTTAGTTCCAAAAGTCTTGGTGAATAGTCATTATCAAATCTTATTTGGGATAGCTTGTAAATGACTGGGTTTTTTCTCCATGCAGTTCTCAATATCAGTTCTTTGTCCATAAATGACAGAAATTTAACGACTATAGATCTTGGAAAAGATTTAGTTGAGGCAGAAAGTGGTTTTCCGATGGCTCTGTGTGCTCTTTCGATTCCATAAGACAAGCCTTCTTTCAGCCCTAAGATTTCAGGTAGCCATGAATTCAAGAATGAAATGATGTCTTCCCCCTCGGTCTTCTCCGGGACTCCAAAAATTCTTATGTTTGTTCTTCTTTCCCTATTCTCCATATCATCTATTTTGTTTATTAGCCAAGTATTCTGTTGTAATAGAAATTCACTATGAAGCTCTTCTTCTTTTAGCCTTCCATCAATATCATTTAGAGATGACTCAATGTCAGTTATTTTTAATTGTTGCTGCTGCAGAATTTCGTTAAAGACTTCAGTTTGTTTTTGGCAACTATCTTTAAGGTTTTCTAGGTTTTCAGTAAACCTGTCCATCTTCAGAGATAAGTCTTGAAGAGTAGTTGATATCAGTTGGATTTCTTTCTTCAGAGAAGAGTCTGAGTGAGAATTCTTAGAGTTACTCATTACTAGACAGCTTAGTTAGTCTTCAGGTTTTTTTGACAGGAAAATTTCGGAATTTCTTCTCCAAAGTTGGTAATTCTATTGTTAATAGTTTCACATATAAGATTTATCAAAAATTACTTAGTAATAATAAGATCTTCCTGTTATTTCTAGTATAAATATAAGGAGCTCAAAAACTTGCTGCTATCAGTTAGGCATTAGGCTCCGCCCCCCTGACAATATTTTTCTTCTGATGGTGGGTGTGATTACTAGTATACTCAATGTAAGAATTGCTGAATGTAGGTTTCCTGTATATATTCGATTTAAATCCTTTTTCTGTTTTTTGTATATGGGTATCAAGATAATTGATGTTCTTACTTTTACACGTGTACGTAAACTTCAAGAAATTGGATGACCTATTCAAATAGTAAATAAAATCTTTAATATTGACCTCCGTCCCTGTCCATAAAATAAAAATGTCGTCCAAAAAGCGCACATATAACTTCACATATCTGACCACTCACTTGGGAAAACCACATTTTGTTCCCATTCCAATAACACCAGGTTGGCGTAGATGGGGGCACAAGTAGAAAACAAGAGCTTCTTTGTTATGTGTACTAGTATGTGTTTTCAGTTGACAACAGGAATGAAGATGAAATGGACACTGTCTCTCTGGGACATTAAAGTATCAAGAGGTCAAAAACATATTAAACTCAGAAGATATTAGAAGGAACTTAAAGCTTATAAATCAAATTATTTTTCTTTCCCAAAAGTCAAATATATAATTGTCAAATGTATAATAAACATGGACAGAGCAAACAGCATCATGTATCCCACAAGCTCAAACACTAAAATATGGTCATAAAGAGTTATTTGATTACAACTACAGCTAGAATCAATTCACAGCAATGTTTTCTCTCCTCTTTTTAAGACATATTTACTTGGACAAAAACCTGTGGATTCCAACTAGTCATTCATTATTTTTAAGCTATTTCATTTTTCTAATGCTCTTCATCAGTTCACCCAATCTGTTCTGAGCTGCCCAGCTAACTACACTGAATTTCACAGCTAAAATTGAACACTGAAAAAGCCTGTATTGAACCACTCTAAAGCATACACTGGAGTATATGATGTAAAACTATGCTATTTCATCTTGTTGATTTCAGGACCATAGCCTCTCTTTGCTCTGCCACTCCGACATTCTCTGTCTCTTTCTCCACCTACCCCGGTGGAGGCCAGCGTGACCAAGCCCCCAACTCCCAGGGGGGAGAAGGAGTGAGAGGCAGGGTGGCATCTACCTCCTAGCCTCCCAGTGGTGGGAGGGGGGTCACGTCCATGTGGCAGAATGCCCTGATGGGACAGCCATGGAGGGGGTGACAGGTCAGTGGTGTGGTCCGCTGCACACTCTGGAGGTGATGGACTCCCTGTGTGGGAGGAGGAGAGGGTGCCATCTCAAAAAGGGATAGTATGCTCTCCCCTCCAGCCATGCAGTGCCACCCCTGGGGTGTACACCAGTGTCCTCTCCCCTCAATGGTGGTTGCTGGTACCTGAGGAGAACACCTTGCTCTGCAAAAAGATCCATTTGCAGTACAGAAAAGGAATTTTGACTAAGAAAGTTATCCAACCAAGTCTACCTGCAACTGAATTGGACCTTTATTAAAGAGAAGTCATTGTAAATGTAGAAGTAATTATTTCAGTTATCTGGATTCTCCAGGGAGGACACAGAATTCAGAACTGCTTCTACGGTGCTCACATGGACCAAAGAACTTAAAAAAAAACTCTGCCAATCCAGACATTTTGGATGTAAAATAACTTTTTTTTTAACTTACAACTGGTATTTACCCTTTTCTAGTAGAAGTAAAACTATTGTGATTTCCTCCCTTTTCTGCCTTTATAATGCTGTACAGTACTTTTAATTAACGTTTACCCATTAAATTATGTTACTTTAATTTTAACTGTATAACAAATTATATTTCATACAAACTCAGTTGAATGCATGCTAGTTGTTTTAATTCTTAGCTTAATTTGAAACTGGAACAATAGGTTTAAAAACTGGTAAAATAAGTGCTGAGTCAACTTCTTTTAACCTACAGGACAAACATAACATGAATGTTACATTCCTACTCATTTGTCTTACCATGGTGGGAGATTAGCCATTATACCATGACACCCCATTAATATTCCAAAACGTGCACGGTGATTGGCCAGCGTGCACGTTGTAAATCGACTTATACTAATGGAAATAGGTCCGGTCGCCCGGACTTTTTCCATTAGTATAAGTCTCTTTTAAAACACTGTCTCGCTATGTTAAAAGAGTTTAACATAGCGACACAGGTTTAAAAAAAGCAACAGAAATCTCCGTTGCTTTTTTTAAAGCTGTCTTGCTATGTTAAACTCCTTTAACATAGCGACACAGTGTGTAAAAAGCAACAGAGATCTTGCTTTCTCCGTTGCTTTTTTTTAAACCTGTCTCGCTATGTTAAATGGGTTTAACATAAACAGCTTTAAAATAAGCAACAGACATCTCCGTTGCTTATTTTAAAGCTGTCTCGCTATGTTAAACCCATTTAACATAGCGAGACAGGTTTAGCAACGGAGAAAGCAATATCTCCGTTGCTTTTTACTGTTTCGCTATGTTAAATGGGTTTAACATAGCGAGACAGCTTTAAAATAAGCAACGGACATCTCCGTTGCTTATTTTAAAGCTGTCTCGCTATGTTAAACCCATTTAACATAGTGAAACAGTAAAAAAGCAACGGAGATCTTGCTTTCTCCGTTGCTTTTGGCCACATCTCTGATGTACTGCATAGGCATGCGCAGTACATCAGAACTGCCGCGGATACCAGACAGCTGCAGAAGGGCAGCAAAGAGGCATTATACAATGCCAGTATTTAAGAAAAGTAATTATTTATTTTCTTAAATAATGTCATAGTATAATAGCAATAACCCACTTCTGGGTGTGGGTAATGTGGGATTTACCCACGGTTGTCTTTGTTTGGTCCCTCGGGCTTCGCCCTCGGGACCAAACCACGCCAACCGTGGGTAAATCCCACATTACCCACACCCAGGCGTGGGTTATTGCTATAGTAACACATTGTATATTTAGAGAAAGGGAGTACAAGTGACAGATAAGATCTGATGCAAAAAGCAAAATATTATTTTATTTGGAAGATGGAAGCCCAAAGAAAACAAAAATATTAAGATGGGTCAAATAAGAAAAGACAAAAGAAGCAAAGTACTTGGGAATATCACACACAAACAGTTCCTGAAGTCCACCAAATGTCGTCAAATAACAAGCACAGCACGGCTCAATCAAACAGGAACCACGAACCACTGCAGTAAAAGTCCTTTATTTTAAAACCATCCGACAATTGTTAACACTTAAAAATGTTGAGCGCTTTCATCTAGTACATCTAGATTTCCTCAGAACATTAAACTGAATCCTACAGACCCCCCGTTTAGATCTATCATTTCAGGGAGCGCAAGTAAGACATTCCCATATGGAAAAGTAGTGGACAACAGATTGAAGCACATGTATAACACCATACCGCACATAATGAAAGATTCCTGGGAATTCCTAGGAATATTTAAACAAGAACTGTGGTCTCCAGATATCATTTTTGTAACCATTGATGTCAGGGAATTGTTCTTATGTATCCCTAGGTATGAAGGAATAGAAAGTTTCATACAGAGCATTAAGAACTTTGGTGGGTTACAAGAAGATGAAATTATTCTCCTTACTTCATTCATGGAAATAGTATTGGACTACAATTACATCTTTTATGAAGGAGAATATTATAAACAGATCTCAGGGGTGGCAATGGGGGCAGCTTGTGCCCCCATGTATGCAAACATGGTTCTCCTAGACTGGGAAACAACGTATATTCTCAAAACAGACTGGATGTCGAAAATACAAAAGTATGTAAGATATCTGGATGATATATTTTTGTTATGGACAGGGAATACCAACGAATTAGAAGAATTTGTGAATTATATTAATGGTACCACCACTTATTTAAAATTTACTTATCAATGGGATAGCAAGGGTATCAATTACCTAGATGTGTTCGTTTATACTGATGGTAAGACATTCCAGTCTATGATACATCGGAAAGAGACCTATAGTAGTGGATACTTGCACTTCTCTAGTGCCCATTCATATAAAGTTAAGTATAACATAGTGAAAGGGCAAATGATTAGGGCAGCGCGAATGACATCTGAAAGGAACAACATGATCAAGGAAATCAAGCTTATGGAGACCATGTTCAGGGAAAAAGGTTATCCTGAAAAGATGTTGATAGATCTTACACAGTATATTATGCAGGAATGGGGTAAGAAATATTACCCGTTGATAGGTAAAGGTATATCAATAAATAACAGGAACAATACCACAGATGGGCATGGATACAATAGAGCATGTATTGTGAAATATGGAGATCAAACACATAAGGTAAAACAGATAATATCCAAGCATTGGCATATTCTAACAAATGATGTAGGGGTGAAAGATAAGGTTCCCTCAATGCCTAGTTTTGTACATAAGGCAGGTAATAGTCTTCATAGACTTATAGAAATAAGACAAAGTTCCACCAAAATAGATAGACATATAAGTAGGGGTACCACAAAGTGTGGACGTTGCAATTATTGCAAATTTATTTATGAAGGCAAAAGTATAACATTAAAGGACAAAAACAGAACCAAAATCTATTTTAAAAATGGTAATTGCCTTACAAGACATGTGATATATCTGGCTATCTGTGATACATGCGAGAATTATTATGTTGGAATGACAGATAGATTCTTAAAAAACAGAATGTATGACCATTTATATTGTATCAAAAGAAAAGATGTTAATAACGCACTATCGAGACATATATTATATAATGAGTTATGCATGAATTTCAAGTTTGGTATATTGGAGGTGGTCAGTCCCAATCCCAGAGGAGGTAATATAAAGGCCATAGTGGGGGAAAAAGAAATAAAGTGGCAATTGCGCTTAGGGGCAGCCACACCCCCCGGGCTTAATGAAGTTATACCTACTAAACCATTATTGAGAACTTAAAGTACACTTCACAATCACACCCAATTAGATTATAAGGTCTATGTAATTATTATAGGTTCAAACATATAAAATACATACATATAAATGCGTTTTTAGTTAGAGTAGTATGTATAGTTAATATATTATACAGTGATGAATTGTGTAAAATATGGATTTCTTGTTTTTTCAAAACATATTGGAACATGGATATTATCACTGTTGGACTGTTTTTATGTTGTTATAGTTTGTAGCTAACAACAGGTTATATTTTTAAAGTTTCATTCAGGGGTTAAAAAATTAATTAGAGGTACTATATTTGCATAAAAGGCGGGTAAATTAAGTATTTAATAGTTATGATGCATTCAGTTTAATGTTCTGAGGAAATCTAGATGTACTAGATGAAAGCGCTCAACATTTTTAAGTGTTAACAATTGTCGGATGGTTTTAAAATAAAGGACTTTTACTGCAGTGGTTCGTGGTTCCTGTTTGATTGAGCCGTGCTGTGCTTGATACTTGGGAATATCGCCTTCTCAGCTGTGTGAGCCCTCATTCTGTGAATCCCAACACTTCAAAAAATAAACAAAAAAAGCAAAATTTAACACTTGCTGTTATACTTTTTTAACTCACTGCTTCCTACAACAGTATACTCATCATATATATATATATATATATATATATATATATATGTGTGTGTGTGTGTGTGTGTGTGTGTGTGTGTGTATATATATCATGTAAGAGTATACATGCCTTTACAGGAGACTTCCGTGTACTCCTTAAACAAATATACTCATAACTATTTTCAAAGTCTAATTTCTGAAATTCTGGTAAAGGTACATACATAAAAGTGCAGTAGCAATGTGGCATTTACAAGCTGAAATGATTTGCTAAGCATGCCAGTGAAATGCTCAGCATTAGATGTACAGAACTGGGGTTGTTAAGGATTCTTTACAAAATGTTGTGAAAAAAACAGGATATTTCCATGTTTTCATTAATGATTCAAAATAGTGTGACACTGTCATGTTAGGGGTGCTGTATTCAAGTAGTGGGTTTTGGTAAAAAATGACATTAAAACATGGTGGGTAAAGTCATTCTGAGATATAAATGCACTTTTGGTAAAGCAGTTATGACCATTACTTTTATTTTCATAATTCCATTAGTATCATAAAAGCTGCGTGACCTACAAGTGAACAAATGGTGCCATCTTATACAAAACATTAAGGAATACAATGTCGCCACTGATACTTGCCATCTAAAACAAATGACTTTGTAGATTAATATTGTTTTGAAACATTGTAAAATTATTATATGCATAGTTTGCATAGGTTCTCCAACATTACAAAGTAATAGTATACTGTCCCCTGTTGTCATATATAATTGGAAATCTATTGTATCACCTCTTGTCACATATCATTAGAAAACTCTTCAACAGCTGAACAATTCATTCAGTGATATATTAGCTCTATCTTGCACACTTAGTGATATAACCTTTTGTTTGACCATAATGTAGTAATATTTGGCAAACAAAATACAGTTTTTCTTTCATAAATCTGCAATATAAAATCAGCATATTTAGACAGTCCTTTGATACTAACGCTAGTGTATAGCACATTGTCTACAAAATTAGAGGTCATATTTTACATTATCACTTACACCTTTTATCAGGTATTATAAATTTAATGAAGTGTGTTTTCAGTACAGGATTTGGGGAAAAGATCTCAGGAAGCAATGGATTCCTGACTTTGAAGATTTCAGAAGCAAAGGTGTTAATTAGCCTCCTGCTGTTTAGCATTAAATGAGCTAAGCACTGTTTGTAGGGAGGCCTTGCACCCAGGTAGTCCCCAATTCATGTCAATTACATATACTAATTCCAAAATCATAGTGCCTCAGAGGAGGGAATACGTTCAAATACCACAATCTTTAATGTGGTAATATGCAGGCACAGCCCTTGGAAGTTTAATTTGTAACCTTTGGCAGATGTATCCATCCATCCATCCATAAATTATTTTCCCATTTTTGCACATGGAATTGGAGTGTCACTTCAGCAGTGACAATCATCTAGGTAGTAAAGACCAAATGGATGTTGTGTCACAGAGGAAGGAGAATGAACAATAAGGATGTCTGTCATTCTTTCTACAAAACACTTCAATTGACACATCAACAACAATGCTTCCAGTTCTGGCAGCTACACTGGTGAAGGAAAATTAAGTTGTTTGTTGCACTGCATGCAAACATACAGAAATTCGGACAAGAATGGAATGTGAAGGGATGAAAAACAGACAATGACAACTTGGCAGGTACATATCTGAAAGGAGAAAGGCAAGGGGCATGATATATACACACTACATTATGGTAGGATGGGAAAGCTGAAGATGAAAGGGTAGGCAAAATGAGGCATGGATGCAAGGTGAAAGGGGATCACTTCATAGCAAAATACAGATAATATTGCTTCAAAGAGAAGGTGGGAGGGCATTGGAAAGCATTGCAAGAGGTATTATTAGAGTGCAGATCAGTTAAATGGTTTAACTAAAATGGAAGCAGATGGGGAGGATCAAATGCACAGACATTAGATAAGCCACTTGGATTTGAAGTTTCGGGTGATGGTATACTAATAAGTAGACAAATTCCCCAGTTTTTCTGAAATACTTATGTGAAACTTATCATTAAACTGTAGTTTTGTTAAAGCTTGTTGTCATTACAAATAAATATAATTCCCCAGCTTCATATCTATGTCCCAACCTGGCAAAAAAAAGAAAACTAAGACTAATAAATAATGTAAAGTGGTGCATTTCTCAAGTGCAGTGAAATTCAATGTGGCAAGTGGTGAGAGTGTAGCAGAGTTTTTTTATATTAAGATACCAGACAGGTAACACTGGTTGACAATGGAAACACTTTCAACTTATCTCAAGGATACTTTTTGCAGTGAGACTGACAAATGACTATGTGATTAACATGCTAGCGATAAGATATTGTCTTGTCCTAATGAATGGTGGCTGATTTCAACTTACACTATAAAGATAAATTGCTGTACCAAACTATGAAAGATTTACAGCCATGCTGAATTTTTATATAACTCAAGTCTTATTTGGATCAGGGTCATGAAAAATCTATTAAAACTATGTATGACAGATCCCAAGGCTTTACGTCATCTAAACAAGAAATTGTCTCAGTTATTTTCTCTTGGTTTTCATTTCTGTGTCTGCTTTAACTATTTGTCACATTGACTGAAGACACACCTATTACATAACTTAAAATTTCAAAAGATTTTATGTTGGGCCAGACAATCTTCAAAATCTTAATATCACAATAAATAGCTTCGTGATTTTCATAGGTTCAAAGTTTTGTCTACTATACTTAAAGCAAAAGTGACCATTGAAAACCTCAGCCACTTCATGAAAAGTAGGTAATAAACAGCGTTCCTCATTAAACATATTTCCTAACATATCCCAGATGAAAATTTCTGATCGCTCATCCAGCCACCTAGATTGCTTTTAAATGTTGCAAGGGAAGTTGGTTTCAGAAATGATAGTTATGTTGGTGATATATAACTTTCATATCAGCTCATATTGTTAATGTGGCAGTATTGGTTTAGATGTCTGAAACAGGTATTTGGCTTTCCGCCAATTCTACTTAGATAAAAGAATTCAAAGAGAGTGGAGTTACTCACAGCAGAGAAGGCTAAGCAGACATCACCCCCCAGTAGCCTATATAACACTGAGCAGAATGATAGGGCTTTTAGTTTTCAGAAGAGTTAAAAGTAATAAAATATTGTACCGTTTTGATAAGGAAATGTTGAGGTCTCCAACTGGATTAGGTGCTTGGAAAGATACAAGAAAGTTTAAAGGGACATTACACTCAATCAGGGGTTTAATAAGATATGAATAAAATGGGACTCTAACTTCTACGGGCCTTTATTATATACCTTTAAAGATAAGCTGTGCATGGAAAAGGTATATTCTAACCACAGTGAGATGTGGAAAAAGAAGAGTTTGTTGCTACTACAGTTACCAAACTCCCTGATGACTGGGTCAGAATTAAGTGGAATGTTAACCATATGGTAAGCAGTGGTAAGCTCCATTTAACAAATGAAACAATGCCACATTTTAGTACTGATGGTAAGCCCATGAGTAACACATCAAGCATGTGTTTGATCCAAGTCTTGCTGCAGAAGCTGAGTATTCAAATACAATTTGTTGACTGAAGCAGATTGCAATCATCTGCAAAACTTGTTAAAGAGCATGTTTTGGGAGGTGGAAGGAAATTGAAGTACCTCACAAAACACATGCAGGTATAGGAAGAACATACAGGTTCTGTGTAAACAGTCACTTGACACTGAGATTGAATCCAGGACCATGCAACATAGAGGCTACGATCATATCCACTTAACCACCACTCTGTCCAAATTTGTTTAATTAATCAATTTATTTATCCTCTTTTGAGGAGTGACACAAGGTGGCTTATACTCACTAGAAGAAATTAGGCCATGGCACTGGGGAATTTCCCCTACTCAATACAACACTTGTAGTTGTTTAGCTAACAAGTGCATGTGCCAGTTCTGTTCCTAGCATGGAAGTCACTGGGAGAACAGCACGTAAAGATGACGATGGCCAAGGAAGGCACTGAGGTGAATGCTGGTTCACGTGTAGTGTTTACAGGGCTGGAGAAAAAAATGCAATTAAAGAAACGAAAAAAGAGGATCAAGAGGAAGATTCGGAAGGAGTCTTCTGGAGAGTTGTTCAAGAGATCAAGGAGCAAAGGAGGAGTTATAATTACATCCCTCCAGTCAGGAGGGTTGTGGGATGATATACTGGAGTGTTTATTGGAGCAGAGTGAGCCAAAGACAGGGAAAGAAGCTTTATGGGGTGAAATACTGGAGAAGGTCTATGGAAAAGAAATTGTTTGCGGAGCTGATCGGCAAAAACATACACAGAAACAGAAGAAGAAAATGGAAGATATTGTGAAAAAGAAATTTGTTGTGAGATTTCAAAGCAAAGAGGAAGTGGAATTGGACAGGTACGACATTTGGGACAAGCAGATTATAACCTTATGTGTAATGACACAGGAGGTAAGAACTTTCATTCTAATGAAAAAAAAGAGCCATACTGGGAGATTTTTTGAGACTGCTAATACCCTACAAGCTTTCTTAAAGAAATATGAAGAAAAATAAGAAATTTTCCACTGGAATAATTATGTCATTAAGAATTTTTTTAGGGAAGCAGAGAAAAAATGTTTCAAACATACATTGAAAAGAGGCACTGTAAAATATTTATTGAAAATATTTTAAAGAAGTTAAAAATGTTTCAAAACTGTTTGATAACACAGGACTTTCGTCTACATGAACTCCAAGAAGAGCTAAACCCAAACATAAAACTACTGTTCACTCTCAGCCTTACTACAGGATATGTACCCAAAGAGTGGCGTACAGCAACAGTGGTCCCTCTCCACAAAGGTGGTGCCTCAACGGATCCTGGAAACTATCGCCCCATAAGCCTGACTAGCTTGGTCTGCAAAGCTATGGAAAGGATCATCATGGACCTCATAAATAAAGATATTGGGGACCTACAGACACTGGATCCTACCCAGTTCGGCTTTGTTAAGGGCAGATCCTGCCTCTTAAACCTGGTTGATTTCTTTGAAACAGTCACCAAGGCCATTGACGAGGGGAAGGTGGTCCACACAGCCTACCTGGACCTCGCAAAAGCCTTCGATATAATACCCCACTCGGGCATTATAACTAAGCTCACCAGCTTAAATATAAACCTCTATGTCACTAGATGGGTTGCAAACTGGCTCAAAGACAGAACCCACATGGTTAGAATTGCTGGAGCCATGTCAGACTCCAAACCAGTTACAAGTGGCGTCCCACAAGGCTCAGTCCTGGGAACTCTCTTGTTCGGTATATATTTCTCGGAGGTACAGGTCAACACAGAAGGACTGTGGCTGACCAAGTTCGCAGATGACTGCAAACTGGGCCCATAATCGACTCTCCAGCTGACACAAGCATCCTCCAAAAGGGCCTCATAGAAACAGACAACTGGTGCCAGAGCCATGGCCTCAAGCTAAACGCCAAAAAGTGTATAGTCATCCCCTTTCTCAAAAACAAAGTGCCCACAAATTACCACATAGGTGATAATCCGTTAAGTAAAGAAGAAGTAATTAGGGACCTGGGGACCCAAGTTGATAGCAATCTCTCATTTGACAACCACGTGGCCAAAGTGGTTAGAAAAAGATTTTATATAGCCCACCTAATCATGAAGGGATTCACATCTAGATCAGGGGAGGTCATTGTGCCTCTTTACTCATCCCTCATCAGGCCCATAATTGAGTACAATGCCCCTTTTGGGATGTATCTTACCAGACACCTGCAGCAACTGGAAAGACCCCAAAAGTACCTCACCAAGAGGATCAAAGGGCTCAAACAGATGCCATATGCTGCCCAGTTAAAGAAACTCCAGTTCTACTCAGTGGCATACTGCCTGCTCAGAGGCGATCTGTGCCTGACGTATAAAGCCATGTCCAACCCAGAATTAATGGACATGCTGCACCTCAGAAAATCCAAATCCCATTGAGTTACGTGCTCGAGAGACTTGAATCTCAGCACTGAAATAAATGGGACATGCTGGAGGGACAGATTCATAACCCAGAAGCTCCCTTCACTCTGGAATAAAATCCCAGTCCAGGTTAGGCAGAGTCCCTCATTGACTCTCTTCAAGATGACTCTTGATGAGTGGATGGGTGATCGTAGGTTTACCCCGGGTATCACTTCTGTGTCACTGTTAGACAGAGGAACAGTATACTAACCTCGAAAAAGGGCATAGCAAAATTAATTTAAAATGGGTGGCGAAAGCCAAACACACTCTGGCTAGGCTTATAAATGCCCTAGGGCAGATAGCCTAGTATGAACCTATGAACCTACGAACCTAGATTGTAAATGTGGAGTCATCTGAATAGGTTGGAGGCAAGGGAAGGACAGGGGTGTTCTTTGTGGAGCTTTTACAGTTGAGTTCCAAGAAGCATGTTGGAGCATTGTTGGAAAGGTAGCTAAGTGGCTTTATTAAACAGGATACAACAATGCTCATTTCTAGGGGAGAGGGTAGTGAAATGGCAGATGGAGTTTCTTATAGGTTAGATGGTGGAGGAGTTTTTCTTGGCTAATGCTGCAACCAGAGGAAGTCCTAGTTCAAGCCGTGCTAGTAGAATGGTAATAGAGTGCAATAATATATTCATATGTTTTCAAAGCTATTTATGTCATTAAAAGACATAATGTAGGTTCAAAAGCATCATATATTTAAGTAGAAAATACAGTGATTAAGCTTGTCAGATGTGGCTGCTGTCTAGGTTAACTCAGCTGAGTTGAGAACAAAGGGAATCTTGATTATTTACTTATTGGGTTTTTTTCTTCTTCTTCTGACAGTCAAAAGACCAAAAAAAAAAAATCACAAAGTAATTTGAGTGAATTTAAGCTTTTTTAAATGCCCCATACCCCCTACCTTATATATACCTACTCCATGGTCGCACAATACTAGTGAAAGGGCAACACTTCCCACTGCCTGAAAGTGGCTTTCAGTGATAAAGCAGTTGCGCTGTCCTTAGTCAGACAAGCGGCATTTGATTCAAACGTATTTTCCAGAAGAAGAGCACTAGTAGCACCTAACAACATCTAACAGTGCTGTAGATAAGGATGGACTACAGTGTTTGTCAGAACTTCATGCTTGTTTGTCAGAACTTCATGCTTCATCCCATTAAGTGGGAAACTTCAAACCCCTTGTGTTCTGAGGAAGTAACCTAAAGAGTCGTCGTTATGTCTGCCGTGATTTTATTCCATTCTTTACAATGTGGTTCATTTGGCAATCCCCGTGTGCTTTTATTTTACAGCATTTTAAGTTGCTTTTGACAGCCATTCCAAAGGACTTAAAGACGTAATGATGGTTAAAGGGATGGAGAAAAGTTATTGCATAAAAATTTTAATTATCGTTTTACAATATCGGCATAGTAATAACAGATTTCAGTATTTGTTCTTTATTACAAAGTAATTTTCTAATTTTTAATAATTTTCAAAACAACATCCTGATATTATACCTGTATTTGTGAATGTGTTAAGTGAAAGGGTAAATACAATAAATCTGTATGTTCTTATAAAACACCATCCGGTTGGTATTAGCCAGCTTACACTTCTGCATTGGAAATTCCTGTATAACTGAGCCAAGGCTCATTCCAACCAACCTGCCTTGCTACAAAGTTGTATAGTCTGCATGTACATATCCACCAAGAATGTTCTGTCAGGCCTATGACTCTACTTAAACCATATGGAGAGCATGGCCTACAACTGTGTTAGTAATGAAGAAACCAGTATTGGAGTATGCCTTTGTCACTCCTTTACCTAAGTGTCCACACCTTCCTCTTCAAAGGACTTTTTCTTCAATGCTGTGTTACTTACGGCTGTTATACACCTACAAAATAAGTCCATTGAGAGCAAAAGGGTGCAGTTTTTAATTACTCAAGAAATTTAAATTGCAATAACTGTTCAAAATGTTAATCTCTGCTTCAATGATCACACTCACTTTTGCAGTTATGTTGTAAAACCTTTAATATACTTTACTGCCACGGCTTGGACACCCTTCTAGAATGAAAAAGATCCTGGGATCACTTTATCCAGTTCTACGGAATTGTTTACTTCCTTACACATTGTCTCCTATTAAATGCAGACAACATAAGCACAAAAATGCCACTGGTTCTCACCAGAAATAAAGTCCCTTCTCAGAAAAGGAGCGAATAATGGCAAATATGAAGAAATAACTCTTAAACAATTACTTGGACCAAACTACCTAGAAATGGGAACATGCACTGAAATTCCAACAGCTGTTTCCAAAGCAACCTACCTCAGAAGGAAATAGGTGGCACAAGAACATGGTTTGGAGATCAATAAAAGGAGTGACAGGACACAGAATTAACGGTACATACAACAGGAACTCTTCACCAATCAGCTGTTTTGTTAATGACTAAAAAAAGGTACAATGTAGCAAGAATGTATATATATCCCAACTATAATAAAACATTATTCATAAATAATATTATACTATTCTATTACTTTTTCACCTTCAACATACTCACTGATAGATCTACATTTCTTTTCAAAGACAATCCACCCATATATGTAAGTACTTATAAAGGCTTGACAAAAAAAAAAACTAAAGTCAGCTAACTTCATGCATATTTCCAAAGGATGGCAGCCCTTTTGATTTCAAACCTCTTTCTTTGCCACCTAATTATCTGAACTGCTCTGCTTCACTATTCAAATGGTAACAAGACTTCAAGGGGAGATACATTGCTAAATGGCACTAAATATGCAGACTGCCACATTTGCATAAGGCTTCACCAAGACGGCTTTACACACTGCAGGCCAGTGCCTTGGTACTAACTGTAATAGTACAGCAGTCTCTGAATTGCTCACGCATAATGTACTGCAAAAACCTATACAGGACAGGTTTTCTCAGGGTATTATGCCTTTCTGAAGGGCAGGGAAGCTGAATTAGCACTTCCACACACTCTACACTATTCAAGATTAGCTCATTAACAACTTTAACAACATGTTTACACAAACCTTCGGGAGTCAATGAACATAACACCGCTTGTTTTACAGCACGACTTGTACGTCTCATGCTCTTTTCATCTGTGCTGCTCATAACTATACGAATGGAAATGAAACCACCATTATGTGCTTGGATTTTTTTTTTAATATGCAGTTTGTAAAGCATATTTTCTTAATTGAATATGCCCTTTCAAGGAAAAAAAATAAGTCCTCTATCATGTCAAAGCACATATTTTTCAAAGTACTGTACAACCTCTCTGCAGAAAGGCAGTAGTTGTTGGGTGTAATGTACTAAAATAAATAAAAAACATTATCTAATATTATATGAGAATTCTATGAATTCCCTTGTCACAGGAGTAAAACATTATTCCTAGTTTTGTTTCTAGTATTTATAAACAACAATGCTGCCTTTCGGCACTACCACCCAGGTCTTGTGAAAAAAAAAGTAGTTTGTGTAATAGCATTCTGTGGCATGACTATGTTTTATAATCTTAGTAAACCTGATCTGTTGTACAGATGGCCCATGCAAGTGAGTGCTGGCTGTGTTATGCATTCATAAAATAGGTTTATTTCAAAGTTTAAGGGACTCCAACTTATTTACAAAGATATTTTTAAAAGACCAAAACATGTTTCTGTAATATAGTCAGTGAACATGTCATATGACCTTGTGTTTTCCTGTTTGTGGTACGGTATGTTAGATTTCATTAACATCTGCTTCTTTGTGTGTTATTACTTATGCAACTACTCAGGAATAAACACTGAAAAGAGGTTTCTACCAAGATGTGTGACCTATGTGAGTAAAGTAATATCACTGCTTGGCTCAGTGGTCTCTGTTTAGTTACTGAGGGTTCTTTTTCAAAGACATGTCTCTCTAACCAAATGTAATTTTTAAGCTTAATTCATGGATCGGGTTATTTTTAGTTCATATTTTTTTCTAACTAAAAGTAAGGTTATTTAGTGCAGAATTTCTAATCAGACTAGAAGTTACCATTTATTTCAGTATTCCTTAACCACATGTGAGATTAAACCAAAGATTTCTAAGTAGCGCAGCAGCAAAAATGAGTGCAGACTCAGTACTTGATCAAGTACGTGCTAATGCTCAGTGCTGTGGTATATGATCAAGCACATGTTAATGCTCAGTGCTGCAGTATATGACCAAGTACCTGTTAATGCTCAGTGCAGTGCTGTTTAAACAACTGCCTGCTAATTGCTAAGTACATAAAATCTGATCAGTGCAGAGGTATTAGACCAAGTACTTGCTAATGCCGAGGCAGGGGTATTTGACCATGTGATAAACGAAAGTTCTCTACAGGGTATTTGACCACAGGAGAAATTAATAATTTCTGTAGGAGTATTTGACCATGCAAGAAACACTTTTTCTAGGGTATGTGTCCATAAGTGAAATGAATGATTTGTTCAGGGATCTTTGGCCTTATGGGAAATGAGTGATTTATAGGATGTTGACCACATACTAGTTGTGCAGGGGTCTCTTTCCTGATGTGGCATTACTTCTCAGCACAGTAGTACCACACTAAGTCTAATATTACTGCTTTGTAACAAAGTAAAGAACATACCTCTCGACGGTCCAGATTTTTCTTGAATACCCATATTTTTGCCTCATATTTTTGGTGCATCCCTCATAAAATTTGTGTTTTTTCAGCAAATCAATGAGGACTGATGTCACCAAATGATGACATACATTTAAGTTTCAGATGCCGTACCCTTCAGTCAATGCATGCCAATGCAAAACCTGCTATTCCATCAGCTTTTGAAGTTTATAGGAGCTATATTTAAAAATTATACTTATTTTAGGGCCTTTGCACCCCATTATGCTTGTCTTTGTCCAGATTTCTTGTGTTACGAGGTTCAGAGGTATGGTATAAAAATTGCAGAGGAATGCTATAAGGTGAGTCCTACAGTTGGTAAACCTGAGGTGTAAAGAACTTTATAATCTTTGCACATCTGTTTTTTTTTTTTTTGTTCTTCTTTCTTCATATAACTAAGCCCAGAAAAGCATTAGGGAATGGAGTTTTGCTACTGAAGCCATCATTACTGCCAACATAAGTGTAGATGCACAGCTTCAGTGTTCCAAACAGACTGTTGAATGATACTAATAGTGTGTTATTTGACTATGTTGCAATACTGAAAATTAACACTACAAATATCCAAAATAGAAAACATACATCTGTGTGTCATCTGGGTTTGATTCCCTTTGTCTGAATTAACTCCTGTGTGATTTTTGAGCAAGTGAGTTAATGAGAAAGACAATGATCATGGGTCACCCCTGACAAGAGGTATTTGTCTCTTATGAATTTATCCAGTTTAAAAATAAATAAAATAAAAAATAATCAAGAAATTATATATCTGAAATCACAACTTGAAGGTGTTAGTATACCGTTTTCCCAATATCACTGTTCTAGAAAAGAACACAGTGTGCAAAATGTTAGAAGCTATACGTCCTCAAGGAATACTAATATATATATATATATATATATATATATATATATATATATATATATATATATATATATATATATATATATACATATGTGTGTGTGTGTATATATTTATAATTTACCTTTTCCTGAGGTTGTGTGACCTTGGAATTAGAATATAAAAGAAGAGGAGGTGTTGGGATGCTCAGACACATAGTAAGTACAGGAGGCTTAACCATGCAAAAAAACAAAAAATAAGACTATTCAGATTAGTAGCAAAACAATAACATGTAAAA
>NC_056737.1:1565739047-1565759047 GCF_019279795.1 Protopterus annectens
CTTGGGACACAGGTGGACAGTAGTCTCTCTTTTGATAATCACATCGCCACAGTAGTCAGGAAATCCTTCTACGTGGCACACATCACAAAAGGTTTTTCATCCCGTAAAAAAGAGGTCATTGTTCCCCTCTACTCATCACTCATTAGACCCATTATAGAGTACAACGCCCCTTTTGGTATGAACCTCAAAGACATCTACAACAACTGGAAAGGCCACAGAAATACCTTACAAAGAGGATTACCGGCCTCAAACAGATACCCTACGCAGACCATCTAAAAAAACTGCAGCTTTACTCCATCGCATATCGCCTACTCAGAGGTGATCTCTGCCTAACATACAAAGCTATGTCAAACCCAGAGCTGTTGAACATTCTCCACTTAAAGAAACCCCAATCCCTCTGAGCTACACACTCTAGGGACCTAAACCTTGTCACCACAATAAACAGAACATGCTGGAGGGATAGATTCCTGTCCCAGAAACTTCCCATACTCTGGAACAAACTACCTATCTATATCAAACAAAGCTCCTCATTTCCTTCAAGAAAAATCTTCATGATTGGATGGGAAATAGGAAATTCACCCCGGGATCACCTCTGTGGCTCTGCTCGACAAGGGCACAGGAAAATAATTTTCTTGGGTGGCAAAAGCCAGGGTACCTTTTTGGCTAGGCTTATATAGGCCCTAGGGCCAATAGCATAGTACCTACCTATGATATATATATATATATATATGGCTGAATACATTTTAATACTTTTGCAGGTAAAGAGTAGGATCAGGAAGGAAACAGCATTTCATTTACTTCACTTCATTTTTATTCAAAGCCGTGTTATACTCAGGATACAACAAATGTTTTGTTTATCCTGTAATGGTAAAAGACATGTTTGAGATGGATGTTAGGTTTAGTTCAAAGATTCCAAGAATTATATTCTATGACTTATGCTGACAACCAAGATAAGAGAACATTTTCAGAGTGGAGACAAATAAATCTGCAATAATAAAGTACAGTTAACATGGTGTATGGAATTTCATATTCAAATGTCAGAGTGACTCTCTTATAAAACAGTGTATAACTGCACACATACAATAGTAATAACCTCTCAAACATCAGGGAAAACACCTGATGCTACTTTAAAGACAGGGGGAGCTAAAGGGAGTTTTTTTCTTCACTGCCAACAAAGAAATAAGTGTAATCAAAACTAAAAATGCTGCCTTTTCTTTTTCCACGTTTTGCAGTGTTTTCAAAATATGCTTTAAAATACACTAGCCTGCAGTCTCTCTCAGTTTTGTTTATTTATTTATTTATTGCCATTTGTTTAACAGAAGAGTCCAACTGAGCAGTGCCCTTTTTCTGTGGAGGCCTGTGGAGAAAAGCTCCATTATACAGATATTGTGGATATCATTTGCTTTGTTTCATCAACTGCAGTCAATTTCACTTGTGAGCAACAGTACCATTATTCAGACATCCTTGACATCAGCTACAAACAGTTTTGATTAAAAATAACAGTGCTGCAGTGGTTGCATCGTTGCCTCACAGCAAGAGGTTTTCAGTTCGATTCTCAGCTGGGAAGCCTTCTGTGTGGAGTTTGCATGTCCTCCGAGCGTTCATGTTCATTTCTTCCAGGTGCTCTGGTTTCCTCCCACATTACAAAGACATGGATCTGGAGTGTTTCTCCCCGCACCTCTGCTGAAAACTGGCTTTGTTCCAAGTTGGACTTTCCCAGTAAACAAATGTTAAACAAATAAATAAATAAAATGTGAATATATATATATATATATATATATATATATATATATATTTTTTTTTTTTTTTAATACAGGGTAGTATATATGCAGTGCAATATCAGCAGAATACAGAGATTGTCATGTTTTATGTAAGAATACATGTTACTATAAATCTTCTTCTTCTTATTGGCAGTGGAGTTTTACAGTGTTGAGTTGCCAGCCCGGCGCCCAACCTTCCACAGAAGGCACACACACGCGCACACTCACACCTAGGGCCAATTTAGTGTGTCCAATCCACCTACTGCATGTCTTTGGGATGTGGGAGGAAACTACGCTACCCCATGTTACTATAAATGCTTGTTCAAAATCAAGGGCAAAGGAAGATGAGATGAAGCATTAGTGCTCCCCAAAGGAAGGAAGGAAGGAGAGGAGGAGGAGGCACAATGAAGGTAAAGGAGATGAAATAACAGAGGAGGGTATAGTTGTGATAATAGTACATTAACTTCTTTGCAGCAGAGTGTTATGACACAAATCCATATAGCTATATTAGTTCCAGTTTAACCAGGAAGGTGCAGGTCCAGAACCATCTATGAGGTGTTGCTTCATTTGTCATTTAATGTCTTTCAGTTTGCAGACAGTATATAAGTTGAGTGAAATGGTATTCCAAGTATTAGCAATGCAATGTGAATACAGGGAATATTCTGCATTGTTTTTAGGTTTAATTATGACAAATAATGATTTGTCACTCGAGCATTGGTGTATCTTAGTAAAGAATGAATGATGGAGGATTTTAGTGACAACCTGGTAGAAAACATTAATTCAGCTCAAGAGGATTTACTAACATGTTGGATGCTTGGTGACATGAATCACCTCTGCAGGTTTTTACTACCTCACATCACAGGAAACGCATAATGCCACAAGAAGTCAGCTAGGTTGCATCAAAAAGTGAAAAAAAAAAAGATCCATTCAAGAACCATACGTCTCAGCTGTACAGATTTTCACAGAATGTCCAGATTTTTGCTCATTATGTTTGATCTGTTTTTCATAAAATTGTACTTTTTCTGGAAAATTAGTGGCAAATCATTAAAGACTGAAGTCAGAAGATAATGATAGACATTTGAGTTTCAGACTTCATACTCTTCACAAGTTTCATGCTAATGCAAAACCTGTTATTCTATCAACTTTCTACATTTGTAAGAGCAATATTTAAAAATGTTCCCTATTTTTTGGGCCTTTGTCCCCCCATTATGTACAGCTTTGTTCAGATTTCGTCCAATAAGAAGTTGAGAGGTATGTCAGGAATACCATGTACATCTAATTGACAACATCTTCCTAATATACTCAGACAATTACCCGCGCTATGCTCATCTGCCTGGATTTGCTTTTAATGCTTAAAATGAATAAAGAATCTTAACTGCAACAGGCTTCTGTTTCTTTCTGCTTCATAAATTGAACAAAACAATACAACTGGCTTACAGATTTTGCTATCAGATTCCAAGCAGAAGAACCCAGGACTGCTAGTAAGAACACTCGAGCCTGCTAAAACACCAAGGGTAATTAAACAGGTAAGGATGGGCACATGTAACATTACTTAATTACACATTTTTATTTCGACTTATTCATTAGTTATTAGACCTGCTTGGACTAAGCAGGTATTTTCTACCAAACCCAGGATACCAACTTAAAGGGACAGAGACATTTTTTTTTTTTACTAAAAATGTACTCAGACATGACTGATCTCACAAATTTGCTTAGACCTTCCCCCTTCTAAATGCCAAAGAAGAGGAGTAAATGTAGCCACACCACCAACAGGCAGGTGAAATATCAAACATAAGATTAAAGATACTTTACCAGTCATCAGAAAAGTGTCACTCCTTGGGTGATTAATTCTATAAGGTGTACACATGCCAGATGACACAAGAAGGAACCAACACTAGGTTTCACCATTTATGATGTCACATTAAAATATACTGACAGAATTCTATGCAAACCACCTGATGGAATAAGAAACAGTCATTAGCTTAAAGCTAACAGACAGACTTTTTTCTGTATTTGTCTACAAACAGTATTGTGTATTCCTTTATCACTTTTTTATTTCTCCTGAACATTGTGTGAGGCATTAATACATTTGGAAATAAAGTATAATAAAAACAGAGTTATACAAGAGTCCAACATGGTCAAAAACACTAAAAAAGCGTTTTACTCTCTTGCAGAGTTTTTTCTTTTTCACTCATTTTCCAGTAAGAGTCAGGCTGCCAGCTCATGTGTACTACAGTACATCAGTAACTGAAATTCTAGCTTCACAACAAACACAAAAACACGTGCCACACCACCACTCATTTATAACTTTAGTGCTAAGTGACCTGTAATATTAATCAAACAATGTGCTTGATCTCCCCTCCCATTTTCACATTTACTCCAACTCATCTTCCAGAGGTTAATACTTTAACTGTAGTCCTTTAGGACTGCCACAAGCAAACCAAGGACTGCATTCCTACCTCCATTTCAGCAGTGCAATAATCCATTAGACCTGGACCATGCTAAGCCATAACTTTGACAATGTTTTGCCTTAAGCTATTATAACTAACAATACTCGGCAGTAATCAGGTTAGTGGCTTTGACTTGTTATTGCCTCTTGCCAAGGCAATCACTGATTCTACCACAAAAAAAGCACCACTACCAATACCACAAATGTATTATTAAAGGGATTCTAAGAATTTATCCATTTTGTAATAAATCAGATAAAACAAGAAGGGGGTGCAGTGATTAAATGACTGTGCTGGAATATAAGAGGATCAGAACATAAGGAAAGATGAAAATCATGGTTGAGTACCTGAGGTGAAAAAAAATCTTACAGACATTTTTGCATGAAATAAAATTAACCAGAAAAAAGGTTTGAAAACAGAAACAGATGCAACTATGACAGTAGGCAAAAGGTATCTGGAGTTTAGAATATATCCTGAAGGAATTCCTTAAGAAATACAGAGGCATGAAGGTAAGATAAGTGATGACATGCTGAATGCCCACACATCGAATCCCAGTTCATTAAGATCAGAGCGACGACGAATACAATTGTCAAAAGCCAACTTGTTTGAATCTCATCTCACTGAATCGCAATAGTTGGCCAACAGCTGAGACACTAATATCTTACATGTTACTTTTGGTTCATAGGTAGGTACTAGACTATCGACCCAAGGGCCAAAGCAAGCCTAGCCAACAGTGTATTGGCTTTCGCCACCCATATATTGTTAAATTCCTGCCCCTATATCAAGCAGTACCCCAGACATAATCCCAGGGGTGAATTTCCTATCACCCATCCACTTATCAAGGTTTTTCTTGAATAGTGCTAATGACAAGCTCTGCTTGACGTGGACAGGAATTTTGTTCCAGAACATGGGAAGTCTCTGAGACATGAATCTATCCCTCCAGCATGTCCTATTTATTGTAGTGGTGAGGTTTAGGTCCCTAGAACATGTAGCTCAGGGAGATTGGGATTTCTTCAAGTGGAGCATGTCCATTAATTCTAGGTTTGACATAGCTTTGTATGTCATACAGAGGTCTCCTCGGACTAACCGGCATGTGACTGAGTAGAGTTTGAGTTTCTTGAGCCGGTCGGCATAGGGCAATTGTTTGAGGCCAGCACTCCTCTTGGTGAGGTACTTTTGGGGCCTCTCAAGTTGTTGTAGGAGTCTTGTGAGGTACATCCTAAATGAGGCATTGTACTCAATAAGTGGTCTGATAAGTGATGAGTAGAGGGAAATGATGACTTCCTTATTTCTAGATGTGAACCCTTTTGTGATTAAGTGGGCCACGTAGAATGATTTTCTGACCACTGTGCCAATATGGTTATCAAAGGAGAGGTTGTGTTAAGTGAACTTCCCCCTATTTGGTAATTCAAGGGTACCATATTTTTGCCAAAGGGGATAACAATGCACTTTTTGGCATTTAGTTTGAGGCCATGGTTTTGACACCAGGTATCAGTCTTAGTGAGGCCCTTTTGCAGGATGTCTACATCGGCAGGGGAATCGATAATGGCACCCAGTTTGCAGTCATCTGCGAACTTGGCTAGCCATAGACCCTTGGTGTTCGCTTGCACTTCAGAGAAGTATATACCAAACAGGAGGGGTCCCAAGACTGAACCCTGGGGTACACCACTTGCCACTGGTTTGGAGTCAGATCTGGAGTCAGCAACTCTTACTGCGTGGGTTCTGTCCATGAGCCAGTTGGCCACCCATCTTGTGACTTAAGGGTTTATGTTAAGGTTGGTGAGTTCATCAATGATTCCTGAATGAGGGATAGTATCAAAGGCTTTAGCTAGGTCTAGGTAGGCTGTTTGGACCACCTTGCCTTCATCTATGGCCTTAGTAACTGTTTTAAAGAAGTCTACCAGGTTTAAGAGACATGGCCTACATTTTACAAATCCGAATTGGGTAGCATCCAGAGTTTGGAGGTTACCTATATCTTTGTTTATGAGTTCCATGATGATATGTTCCATGGCCTGCAGACCAGGCTTGTCAGGCTAATAGGTCTATAGTTCCCGGGGTCTGTGATGGTTCCTACTTTGTGGAGCGGGATAACTGTAGCTGTGTGCCACTCTGTGGGCACATAGCCTGTGGTGAGGCTGTGGTTGAACATGGATTTTAGGTGGGGGGCTAGTTCATTTTGGAGTTCATGTAAGACACAGCCTGGGATGTTGTCTGGTCCCATGGATGCTGCGTTTTTGGCTTTAGAGTGTGCCATTTTTACCTGTGTGTTTGTGATTGCCGGGGGTCCACAACCATCTGGTATAGTTATAGGCCCTTTGGGGGGATGAGGGGGGAGTAAAGTTTGCACTGAACCTATCTGCCAATATGTTGGCAATATCAGTTGGCAATGTATATTTTGTGATGTGCTGTTGTAGCTCAGTGCAGATCTGGGTGTTGCCATGGAGATTCTTGACATAGCTAAAGAATGCCTTGTGGCTGTCTTTGGAATCTGTGGCAATTTTTCTTTCAAAATTAGCTTTGGAGGATTTTATGAGTGATCTTAGTTTCTTACTGAAGCTCGTCAATGAGTTCCTCCATACCTGGGTGCTTGCACTCTTTTGCAACAGTTTCTTCCTTCTGTTGTAAAGTTTGTTAATTGCAGGGGACCACCAGATCAGCTTCCATTTTTTGTAGGATAGCGTCTTCGTTTTATTGAGGATAGCATGATCCATGTACTCATGCAGGTGCTTGTAGAGTGCATTTGTGTAAATATAACATGAAGATAGTAAATATTTGTATTAATTCTGGCATACTCACAGATTTCTGAGCTGTTGGCTAACTACTGCGATAAAACATTAGGAGGCATTTTTTGCATTTGGTTAAGCAAACATTTTTTCCTTTCCATTCTTTTGCCCCAGTGCCATTGTAGTTGGGGGAAATCAGTGAAGGCACTGAGAAAAAAGACAAAATAAATTACTACAGGCAGTTCTTACTGCATTTTTTCAATCAGATATAAATGTTGTCTACACTACAATTGTAGTAACTGAGGAACAATGGAATGATGCCTTTATCTCTTACTGTTGGGAGAAAGAAAGCTACTCATCATGCCAAGTGAACTACGGCCAATTATTTATTTAATTATTTAATTATGTTCATAGTTGACACCTGCAGCATGTGGTTTCATCCCATTCAATTTAGACCCCCCCAACTCAATCGCTCCCTTTGGCCCCACATTGCTTTGTAGTCACCAGCAATCCCTACCATGGTGGAAAATCAGAAAAGCACAGTCTGCAGACCATCTAATAATAAAAGGAAGGTCTAGCAACTCTAGGGAGATGACTGTACCATTTTAAATACCTAACTGATATGACTTATTACCGAGTATAATGTTGCATTGTATAGCCTTTGGGGAAAAAAACACCTATAATGAATTAAAAAGGTACATCTCCTTAATGCAGACTTCAAAGGACAGGACAATTCTGACTTTTTTTATTATACATTTGTGAACTGCATGAGCCCACTGGACAGACATTTTCTTTTTCACGGGTGACCCAGAAACATTGTCTTGTTAAGCGACTTGCTCAATCACACAGGAATATGAAGGTGGAAGAACTCAAACCATGGAACCCTGGTTACTCAAACCAATTCATTAACAGTTTGGAGCCTTATTCCTGTGCTAACTGCCAGATTATTCAAAACAGCTTTAAGCACGTTCACCATGTTCAGACTTCCAAAATGGTTTTGCACATCGCACAGCATCGTTTAACTAGGGTTAAACTATTCCCAGTGCCAGAAAGTCTGCTCTTCTATTTTCCACTTAGAACTAGCCAGTTTTCTAGTTTTAGCACACAAAACTGTTTCCTTGTGCTCAGCACTTGTTCAAAGCTCGTTGCACTAAATAATGTACAAATTACTGCAACACTCAACTTTCCTCACTTGTTAGGAGGAAAACAGTGTTTAGTACTTAAATTAATAAGCAACATTCCAGGCATGTCTAAGGGCCAGCTCCTGGTATTTTCCCCTGTCCACCTGATGAATCTGGGCATCTTGGGACAATGTAACAATTGCCTCATGTACACTGACAACCCTCTCCTCCTACCACCCAATGCTACAACCTGTAAGAGATGCACTTATATAGCCAAACTGGAAGCCAAGCTCTCTCCAGCCAAGATTGTACTAGACAGTCAAGAGGAAAAGGTAAACACTTGCACCACACCACACTCAGCACATAGTCCATCAAAACCTACACCACCTAAACCCACACATAGTAACACAAAACGCACACCTACATTCAAACCTACACCACCTAAACCCACACATAGTAGCACAAAACACACACCTACATTCATGGAGGCTCTCAATAAAAATCTGCCCAAACAGAGACCTTCAAAGCTGAAATGCAAGCAACCACCACTCCCCAACACCACCCAAATGACACACAGCCCACAAAATTAGTGTGCCACTCAAACTCAACCCATAAGGAAAAACAACGTACCCAACACACTAGTCATAGGTGACTCTACAGTAAGGCACACTGACCCCACTCACCAGGCTAAACAAGGAGAAAGTTACTGTCAGCTGCCTGTCAAGTGCCAGGATCCACCACATAATGCAAGCACTCAGGTCACTCCACAACAAGTACAAATATGACACTGTCATTGTCTATGTTGGTGTGAATGACCTGAGATGTACTTCCCTGGACTACATGAAAAGAGACATGGAAGAGCTCTCAGATCATGTACCCTAGGCAGATATGACCCTAGCCCTGAGTAGCATCCTGCCATCACCCAGAATTATACTTCAATACAAGGACAACATGATTGACTTCAACAACTGTCTAAGCTTCTGGTGTCATTCTAAGGGGATTCATTGTCTGGCTGCCTTGGATGACATGATCGACAGACCACAATTCTTTGCCAGAGATGGCCTGCACCTGTCACCCCTGGGGTTCCGGACACTGGCTAAGGCTCTTGCCACCCCTATTTTGCCTTTTTTTAAATGACAAACTCACCACCGTAGCAGTTATAAGCAAACAAAATCTGAGGGTAATGCTACTCAATGCTAGAAGTCTAAACCTCAAAAATGCACTCACTTGAGGCACTCCTTCAAATGGAGAACATCGACATCTGTGCAGTGATGGAAACCTGGTTCAAGGCTCCAGAGAGTACCCCTGCATTACCAGGCTATAACTCATACCACACCTTTTGGCCATCTAACCTGGACTGAAATACTAAAGGAGGCGTGTCCATATTTATTAAGGATATCCACACCTCCAGGCTAGTTGCTCAACATAATGCATCCAAAATTATCCCAGTGCAGCTAACACTGGGCAAGACTGCAATCCAGGTTGTAGCTTGTTACAGATCCCCCACCATTCCCCAGGATGCCCACTCCATGTTTCTAGATATACTGGGTAATATTCAACTATCCCACTATCAACTGGTAAAACTATTCGTGTACTAACTCATTTGCTCAATGCTTTCTGGAATTTATAAATTCCAACGCCCTGGATCAGCTTGTCCATACCCCCATCAGAGGCAGCAATATCCTGGACCTGGTCATTACCAATATGGGCAACTGATATTCCATGCTAGAGGTCTACTCCTCGCTGGTCAGATCCGACCACAACTAATCACCCTAGACATCAATATCCCGCCCCGCCCCCTATTAAAGAAACCACCATAAAAAACTTCTCCAAAGCCAACTTCATGCTTCTTAAGACAGAAGTGGCAAGCTTCACGACACCCATACAGATGGAAAATACAGGTACTACTGCTGAATCCTATACAAATGCACTGTATAAGCACATACATGAGTGCATGGATCGTGCCATCCTCAACAGAACCAAGACGCTATCCTCCAAAAAAAAGAAAGCCAATCTTGTGGTCCCCTGCCATAAACACACTCTACAACAGAAGGAAGAAGCTACTGCAAAAAAAGAGTAAAATCCCCTGATTGCTGGAACTCCCTGGTCAGCCTCAGTAAGAAGATGAGATCCCTCAAAAAAATCCTCCAAAGCTAGTTATGAAAATAAAATCGCCACTGATTCTAACGACATCCACAAAGCATTCTACAGCTATGTCAAGAATCTCAATGGCGACACTCAGATCTGCTCTGAGCTACAGCACAATGTCACTAGATATACAGAACCAACTGATATTGCCAACATCCTGGCAGATAAGTTCAGTGCCACCTTCACACTCTCACCCTCCAAACGGCCCATCACTACACCAGAAGAATGCAAAGCCCTTGTAATCACAGCTGCTCAAGTAAAGACTGCACTCTCCAAAGCCAAAAACACAGCATCCATGGGACTGGAAAACATCCCAGGCTGCATTCTGCATGAACTACAGAATGAACTGGCACCCCATCTAAGTACCATGTTTAAGCATAGCCTCACTTCAGGCTTTATGTCTACTGAATGATGCACAGCGATGGTTATCCCACTCCACAAAGGGTGCTTCACCATGAACTCCAGGAACTACCACCACATTAGCCTGACAAGCCTGGTCTGCAAGGCCATGGAATGTACTATCTTGGAGCTTATAAACAAGGACATAGATAACCCTCAAACTCTGGACCCCACTCAGTTTGGGTTTGTAAAAGATAGGTCATGTCTCCTAAACCTGATTGACTTCTTTGAAGCAGTCACCAGAACCGTGGACGAGGGTAAGGTAGTGCTCACAGCCTATCTTGACATCAACAAGGCTTTCAACACCATCCCCCACTCTGGAATTATAGAACTCACTAGACTGGGCATCAATTCGTATGTCACAAGATGGGTGGCTAACTAGCTCACTGACAGAACCCACACAGTGAAAGTAGCCAACTCCAAATCCAACTTCAGACCAATAACAAGTGGAGTACCACAGGGCTCAGTCCTGGGTCCTCTCCTGTTTGGCATCTACTTCTCAGAAGTCCAGGGTAATACAGCAGGTCTTTGGCTAATGAAGTTCGCAGATGACTGCAAACTAGGTGCCATAATAGAATTGTCTAATGTTGTGGACATTCTACATAGGGGCCTCACTGAGACTGATGCTTGGTGTCAAAGTTATGGCCTCAAGCTCAGTGCCAAGAAGTGCACTGTCACCTCTTTTGGGGAAAAACACTATACCCATGAACTACCACATATGCAGCAGCCTACTAAACACCAAAAGTGTGATAAGATACCTTGGGACACAGGTGGACAGTAGTCTCTCCTTTGATAATCACATTGCCACAGTAGTCAGGAAATCTTTCTACATGGCACACCTCATCACAAAGGGGTTCACCTCCAGAAAAAAGTGGTCATTGTTCCTCTCTACTCATCCCTCATCAGACTCATTATAGAATAAAATGCCCCATTTGGCGTGTACCTCATAAGACATCTACAACTAGAAAGACCACAGAAATACCTCAATAAGAGGATTACCAGCCTCAAATAGATGCCATACACAGACGGTCTCAAAACACTCCAGCTCTACTCCGTCGCTTATCGCCTACTCAAAGGCGATCTCTGCCTAACATACAAAGCCATGTCAAACCCAGAGCTGTTGGAAATGTTACACTTAAAGAAACTCCAATCCCTCTGTGCCACACACTCCAAGGACCTAAACCTTGCCACCACAATAAACAGAACATGCTAGAGGGATAGATTCCTGTCCCAGAGACTTCCCATTCTCTGGAACAGACTACCCATTCATGTCAAGCAAAGCTCCTCATTAGCCCTCTTTAAGAAAAATCTCGACAATTGGATGAGAAATAGGAAATTCACCCTGGGGATCACTTCTGTGGCTTTGCTAGACAAGGGCACAGGAAAATTACTTTCTTGGGTGGTGAAAGTCAGGGAACTGTTTTGGCTTGGCTTATATAGGGCCCAGGGATAATAGCCTAGAACCTATGAACAACTTAATTTCAGCTCTCCCAAGGAGAAAATAAAACTGAGAGATAGAGGCCAGTAATGTTGCCAGATTTTAGTAAATTCAGTTACCAGATAGTAAGTGAACTTTCTGGATGCCAGCAAAGAAAAAAACTGAAGAGCCTGAAAGAAAATCAACTAGAAAAGGTAAAGATAAAATACTGACTGGGAAGAATTATGCAGCTATTCAGCAAAAAGCAGTTCAAGCTCCAACTTTGGTACAAGACATGGCTTTCAGTAATCTAGAGGGAAAAAGTCAAATGTGCTCAGAGCTTATTAAAATAAATATAACACTGAAGGAGTATATAAACTCAGATAACAAAAGGCTGGAAAATGGAAGAAACTTTGAGCAGTTATTGCAAAAGAAGAACTGTTTCAAGAAATGGTAGTGTTAGAGGAACAAACTGTATTGATTTTATGAAAGCACAGATAAGTAAGTGGATGGGTATTTCACAGCAGGATTTGTTAACTGAAAGGGCACATCTTGTGTATGATCCAAACCAACTTGTATTGGTAAAGATTCAATCATACCAGCAGAAGCAGTTGATCCTGACAAAAGTGTAACAGAAGGACAAAGTATTAAAAATGAGAGACCATGACTGTTAGTGGAAAATGATTATTCACTGTACACCAAACAGAAGAGAAACAAATTTATCCCAGCAATCAGGGAATGCCAAGATGCAGGATTCAATCTATTGTATCCAGCTGTCTTCAGAATATTTTTCCTGGAGGATCAAAGTCATCTTATGATGCAGAATGTCCAACAAAATTGAGCCAACAGAAAAAGAGGACTCTGCTTCTCACTACTCGGATAATAAATCTCATAGAGAGACTTCGCCAGTGAAACCAAATGTTCCAAATGAATATGTTTCAGACATATAAAAAAGCAAAGGAATTGTCAAAAAGAATTGGGAATTCCTTGGACTTGAACCAGAGTCTGGGGTTGGGAGATGGAGATGAAACCTAAGGGTTATGCTACTCAATGCTGGATGCCTAAACCTCAAAATGCACTTGCTCAAGTCACTCCTCAAACTAGAGAACATCGACATCTGTGCAGTAACACAGACCTGGTTCAAGGCTCCTGAGAGCACCCCTACGGTACCAAGTTACAATGTATATCACACCTTTTGGCCCCCAAATCTGAACCAAAGCCCTAAGGGATGTAATGACTGAACCCTCAAAGGAGGAGGTCTATCCATCTTCATAAAAGATACACACACCTTGAGACTTGTTGCCCAACATAACGCATCAGAAATACTTCCGGTACAGTTATCGCTGGACAAAACTGCAGTCCATGTTGTAGCCTGCTACAGATCCCCCACAATGTCCCAGGACTCCCACTCTGCTTTCCTGGACACTCTGGAAGACATCAAGGTCCAGCCTAATACCCTTGTACTTTGAGACTTTAACTACCCCTCCGTTAGTTGGAACAATTACTCCTACTCCAACTCTTTTGCCCAACGTTTCCTGGAATTCAACTCCAATGCCTTGGACCAACTCATCCTCAGCCCCCACTAGGAGAAATAACATTCATGACCTAGTCATTACAAACATGGTGGACCACTGCTCTACTCCTATGATAAACTCCTCCCTAATTAGATCCGACCATAGGTTAATCACCACTGATATCCAAATCCTGCCCTACCCCCAAAAAAGGAAAAGTACAGTTTTGTACCTACCATAAATGTAGATGTTCAAGTGCTAATACAGCTGCAGTCATAACTGATGGGTTCTCCTGCCGTCAGGCGGGTCCTCATTCGGCCGAATTCCAAAGTCTAGGTCCGGCGTTGGTTGTCGTCGCTTCTTCCCTGATGTCAGAGCGACAGGGGTATAAAAGAACTAGCTGATGCCATTTTCTTCAGTTTTTCTTGCCCCAGATGTCAGGTGCCCCCAGAAGGAAGGCAATATATAAATTTGTGTAGTAAAGCAATGCCATATAATCAAAATACGGTAGTTGCAAGCAAATACACCATAAATGAATACCCCAATCAAGTTGTATGAGGAGGTGTTAGCCAATAGGCCTGTCCCAAGAGGGGAAGGAGGGAAAACCTGGACTGCAGCTGTATTAGCACTCGAACATCTACATTTATGGTAGGTACAAAACTGTACTATGTTCATCGTGCATACAGCTGCAGTCATAACAGATGGGTAGAATCCCAAAGCTAAAAAAGGGGTGGTAGGCACTAGGTGGAACTAGGAGGAGCCAGGGTGCCCTGCAAGACTACAGTGGCAAAGCCTGCTCTAGTTTTGGAGTATAATGGTAGGTGGTAGTGCTTAGAGAAGGTATGCACAGAACTCCAAGTGGCTGCTTCCAAAATATCTTTGGTAGAAACTCCTCTGAGGAAAACTGCAGAGGTAGCTGTGGCCCTTGTGGAGTGAGATCTGATGCCTGCAGGCACAGTTTTACCATGAAAAGAGTAACAAAAGCGTATGCAGTGGGCTATCCATTTTGAGATTGTCTGTTTGGAAATTGGCTTCCCTTGAGCTCCTATAGCATAGAACACAAAGAGTTGTTCTGATTTTCTGAAAGGTTTTGTTCTGTCCAAATAATAACGTAGCTGTCTGTGGACGTCCAAGGAATGTAGCAGTCTCTCCCCTTTGTTTTGAGGATTAGGGTAAAAGGTAGGTAAGTGAATAGCCTGATTCAAAGCTACCCTGGATACCACCCTTGGCATAAAGGACGGATTGGCTCGTAAGGAAACTCTGTCCTGATGGAAAATGATGAAAGGCTGCACAGACATGAGGGCTTGTAGTTCCAATACCCTGCGAGCTGAGGTGATAGCCAGAAGGAAGGCTGTTTTCCAGGACAAATATTGCAAATCTGTAGAGGCAGCTGGCTCAAAAGGAGGCAAGGTCAGCTTTTCTAGAATGAAATTGAGGTCCCAAGCAGGTATTGGTTGTTTCCTTGGGGGTTATATTCTCAGCCCCTCTGAGGAACTGTCTTAAGAGGGGATGAGAGAATAAAGGAGGATCAGTGTTGCATTCTGCAGAAATGGCTGAGGCATGGATTTTGATGGAGGAGAATGAAAGTCCACTGCTTAGCAGCTCAGCTAGATACTGTAATATTTGAGGTAAATTCAGTATTCCAGGATTCTGGCCCTTTTTCTCATTCCAGGCAAAAAATCGCTTCCATTTTGCAGAGTAAGCTTTCCTAGAAGAAGGCCTTCTGGCCTCCAAAATGACATCCTGCACCTCCTTGGAGAGTAGGGTCTGTTGTGAAGTTAAGGAATCTTCCATGCGGCCAGATTGAGTGTTTTCAGCTGACTGTGAAGAGTTTTGAAGCTGTGCTGAGTCAGAAGAAGAGGCATTAGAGGCAGGGTCCATGGTGGGGAATGAGTCAGGCTCCTCAGGAGTGGGTACCAGTGCTGTCTTGGCCAGTCTGGAGCAATGAGAATCATCTTTGGTCTGTCTGCTTTGGTTTTTAATAGAACTTTGGGCAGCAGAGGAAGAGGTGGAAAGGCATAAACTGTCATTGTTGTCCAACTGAAAGAGAGCGTCCACTCTCCAGGCCTGTGGATGAAAAGTCCTTGAGCAGAATTTTGTCAATTGGTGATTTTTGTGGAAGGCAAAGAGATCTATGTCTGGCCTTGCCCATGCTTGAATTATTTCTGTAAAAACTTGAGGGTGCAACTTCCATTCATGTGGGTCTGTCATATTTCTGCTTAGGTTGTCTGCCAGCGTGTTTTCCTTGCCTGGCAAGTACTGTGCTTGAAGTTCGATTTGTAATTCCAGAGCCATGTTCCAAAGTGACATGGCCAGCCTGCATAGGGGGTATGAATGGGTTCCTCCCTGTTTGTTTATGTACCACATTACTGTGGTGTTGTCTGTCCTTATCAATAGTTGGCCTGGATGCAGAAGGTCTTTGAAAGCTATAATAGCATTTATTACTGCTAGCATTTCCTTTTGATTGATGTGTAGGTGCTTTTCTTTTTGGGACCATTTGCCCTGAATGCACCGATCTTTCATCGCCGCAAGCGTAGTCCGAGCCTGTTGTGATGACTTGATTTGCTTGAGGCTTGCAGAATGGGAGACCTGTGTTTCTTTGGCATGCTTGAGCCCACCACAGAAATTCCTTTGAAGACATGGAATCAGTGGTATTATTGTTTCCAAACTGTGGCTGTGTTGAGACCATAGGTTTTTCAGGTACCATTGAAGTTTCCTCATATGCAGCTTTGCACATGGGATTAGTAGGATGCAAGATGCCATGAATCCCAGAGCCTGCAGGATTTTCCTTGCAGTCAGGCTGGTGAAATTTGCTAGTTTTCTGAAGTATTGAGTTAGTTGCCCCTGTTTCTCTGGCATGAGGTAGGCCATCTGGGTGTTTGTGTCCAAGTTGGCACCCAGGAAAATTATTTTTTGTGAGGGTATTAGCCTTGATTTCTTTTTGTTGACTGTGTACCCCAGAGAATTCAACAACATTATTACAAAAGCCAGATGTTTCAGAAGTATGTGCTTGCTGTCCGCTTGGATCAGGCAGTCGTCCAAATATGGGTATATTTGTATCCCTTGAAGTCTGCAGTAGGCAATTACTGATGCCAGGCATTTTGTGAATACTCTGTACGCAGTAGATAAGCCAAAGGGAATGCAGAGAATTGATAATGGGTTGAACCTGCAAGAAATCTGAGGTATCTTCTGCAATTTTGTCTGATTGGGACATGCAGGTATGCCTCCTTGAGGTCCAATGTTACCAGCCAAGACTCCTTGCCCAGCATGGGAAGAAGCTGCTGTAATCTGAGCATCTTGAATTTTGGCATGAGTAAAAATGTGTTTAGGATGGATAGGTCCAAAATAGGTCTCCAATCTTTTCCCTTCCTTGGTACCAGGAATAGTCTGGAATAAAAACCTTGACCTTGTTCTTGAGTAGGTACCTCTTGAATAGCTTTTACGTCCATGAGATCTGAAATTTGTCTTTGTGCCTCTGCCCTTTGATTGTGTGGCAGGTTTAGCATGCCTCTCTTTTGTGGAAGGGTGTGAAAATGGAATCTGTTGCCTCTGTTTATAATGTCCAGGATTCATTTGTCTTTTGTGACAATATGCCAATTTTTCGAAAATAATGCCAGTTTTCCGCCTAAGGGTGCTGCCATTTGAGTCTTGCTTGGCATGCAAAGGGGAAAGTCATTGGGTTTGCTTTATGAATGGCTGTGAACTATCCTCACCACCTCTTTGTGTAGGAGCTTGCAATTGTCTGCCTCTAAATGATCCTTGAGATTGCCCTCTGCCCCTCGGTCACCTGTATCTACCTCTTTGGGGTCTGTCCGTGGCTGGAAAGGACCAATTTTTGGAAGGCCAATTTCTACTGAAACGTGGAGGTTGTACCTGTAGAAAATCTTTCACTGTTTGCATTGATTTAGCCTTTTCCTCCATTTTCTTTAATACCTCAGCTTTAACACCAAATAATACATCTTTTTGTAGAGGGGCATCTAGTAATTTAGCTTTGACATGATCTGGTAAGGTTTGCTCCTTGAGCCAGGCATGTTCGGTATGACTGATCCTGTAACAGCAGCTCTACTTGAGGCCTCTAGAGCATCAAAACCACATTGCAAGGTATGTTTACCCACTTGTTCTGCACTATGCATCAAATCCTGCAACTCCAAGTCTGGTTGTTCAGGTTGTGACATTTTGCTTCTCAACTGTGATAACAGAAACTGTTGGTACTTTAACATATGGAACTGGCAGTTTAATGCCCTCATGGTTAAGGTGGCTGAGGTGTATACCTTTTTCCCCCACCTTTCTAAAGATCTGGAATCTCTCTCTGAAGGTAATGGATTTTTAGCAGTGGAGGCCTTAATTCCCTTGGGGCCCTGTGAGATAGTTTCTGGGTCAGCCGGATGGCTTTTGTATAAGAACTGGTGTGAGTCAGGAACCCGGTAGTACCTGTCAGGCTTGACTGGGGCTGGAGGTAAAGAGTCTGGGTTAAGGCAGGCCTCTGAATACACATCATCTAGTATGTCTAAGACAGGAGGTATAGCCAGAGACCTGTGCTGAGGGAGCAAGAGAAAATCCCTAAGCCTTTTCTTGGAGTCTGAGTACTCTTGGCCTTCCCAGTGGAAGTGTTCCCTCAAGGTATGCAAGGTTTCCCCAAATGAGTAATCCTCAGGGGGGAGACAGAGGGAATGGACTCCTCTGCATCAGAATCTTCAAAAGGGGAGTATGACGTTCCTGTTCATCAGAGTGCTCTTAAATAATGGAGGCCTGGTCCGAGGAGGGGGATTCTTCCTCCACTCTGGGCCTTTTGTCCAGGGGGGTTGAGAACCCCTGATAAGAGTAATTAAATCCTCAGCCATTTTAAGCATCTATTTTTTAGGCATGGGGCCTGGAGAAGGGCCCTGTGTAGCTTGTCTCTTAGAATGCATGGCTGATTTAGACTTAGTGAAATCCTTGATGGAAAAAGAAGAGGTAGGCCTGAAGACACCTTGAGAGGAGGCAGACCTGTCTACATTCTGAGTTTCACCACCTAGAGTGGCTTCGGTATCTGTAGTCGGGGTGTGGGCGAGGAACCACCTCGGGCACAGTAGACACCGCCAATGAAGTGTCGTCGGTAGGCAGGGGCTGCGTAGGCGCCTCGCTGAGAACCGGACCACCTGTAGTTGGCTTTGGCATGGTGTTGGTAGAGGCCGCGGACCTCGTGTGTCGGTCCTTATCTTTGCGTCTTTTAGTCAAAACTGGAGTCGGAGTATCCGATGACATAATGTAGTTAAATTTTTTGCCAAAAGAGTGCTGGGCGAACTCCGCCCGATGCTTAATGGTGCGTTTGTTGAATGTAGTACAAAAATGACAGAACGAGATGTCGTGGTCTGGGCCTAAGCAAGGAATGCAGAGGGAATGAAAATCCTTATGCGGTATTTGCTTCCCACATGAAATACAATTATTAACTTTGTCTGACATCGGTCTGAGGCAAGAAAAGTTTCCCCAACAGGGTACTTAGCTTTCAAGAAGACTTCGGTTGCAAAATCTTCGTAATTTCAGGAGCTGGCCGACCAGCACTTGCGAACTGCTTCTGCTTCGGGCACCGCGTGGCAAGAAAGACTGAAGAAAATGGCGTTGGCTGGTTCTTTTATACCCCTGTCGCTCTGACGTCAGGGAAGAAGCGACGACAACCGACACCGGACCTAGACTTTGGAATTTGGCCAACCGAGGACCCGCCTGACGGCAGGAGAACCCATCTGTTATGACTGCAGCTGTATGCACGATGAACATCCACAATGAAATACTTCTCCAAAGCTAATTTTGAACTTCTAAGGACAGAAAGGGCAAGCTCCATGTCATCCACAGAAATGGAGAATGGGAGTATGGTTGCTGAATCATACACCAAGGCACTGTATGAGCACTTACACAATTGCATAGATAGGGCCATACCAAAGAAAACCAAGGTGCTCTCCTCTAAAAAAAGGAAACTGATCTGGTGGACCCCTGCCATTAAACACTACAACAGAAGGAAAACACTGTTGCAGAAAAGGGCAAAGACCAGTGACTGGAAAAATTCCCTTGGAAATCTCAGTAAAAAACTGAGATCCCTCATCAAATCCCCAAAAGCTACTTATGAAAGCAAAATTGCTGCAGATACTAAGGACAAACACAAGGCTTTCTTTAGTTATGTCAAGAATCTGCATAATAATATACAGATTTGCTCAGAGCTACAGCACAACATCATCACTTATACTGAACCAACTGATACTGCCAATATCTTGGCAGACAAGTTTAGTGCAAACTTTACTCCCCCCTCACCCCCAAAGGGCCCATCCACATACCCAAGGAATAACAAATCCCTATTATCATGACTGCACAAGTAGAAACCACACTGACCAAAGCTAGGGATACAGCTTCCATGGGACCAGATAATATACCGAGTTGTGCCCTACACGATTTACAAAAAGAGTGCCCTGTTCAACTACAGCCTCAGTTCTGGCTTTTTTTCCC
>NC_056737.1:1565764047-1565855000 GCF_019279795.1 Protopterus annectens
AAATTATTTCTAGGAATATTAGGGGAGATAACATTAATAATAAAACAGAATATGAAGAATTAAAATGGATTATTAAACTGCAGGCCACTAAGGATTTTGGATTAAATAATAGTATTTCCTTAAAATCAGTACTGAGAATGTGTAATAATAATTGAAAATAGTTTTCATTGCTTTGTAATTAATTGGTTGCTAATTAGTTTATTTAATTAAGGTTTTCATATTTTGGAGTTTTTATGGTCTGAACAAGTGCTTTAGGCATGAAAGTGCTCACCGAAAAAAACTTTACATTCTGCCTGTGTCATGGTGATTGGTCTTTATTTTTTCTGACTTTTGCTACGTGGAGATTTATCTTTTATTACAGTGTTTTCTAGTATGTGGGCCGAAATAATTTCGCAGACCACAATTATTCTTTTTTATTCTAGTCTGCATAGAAGCAATATCTAAAATAATTCTACTTGAAGAAATCCATTCTAACACTTTTGCTTTAGCACCCTATTAACAGTTCTCCCTAATTCATGACCCTAACAATCATGAATTTACTCAAGAAAGAAGGAACAGAAGACCTTATCCAGAGATGTATCACACAGCCATCTGACTGCCCTCATCCTCAGATCAGCACGGAGTAGTAACTCAGTAGGTTAGGCATGCGAATAGGGAAAAATGAACACCAAGTCAGAAGTTCATCAATTGGCTTGAGTGCTATCACTCACTGTATGCATTCATATTCAGATGTACTCTACTCGTAATTCAGCATTATCAAAGGTCCTACACATAAAGCATAGAAATATTAGAATTATAAATGCTACAGCTAAAAGCAGTTTAAAAAAAAAAAAAGATTCTCACACTCTAACCTGAAAAAATGAGTCAAGTCATGTTGACAGTGAACTATCAACTTCCTTGGCATTTAAAAAAATCTATAGCTTGCCAAACCATACTGAAATGATCCCTAATCTCATTTTTTATCTGGAATAATCATGGAGCATTTGTATCTCTTACATTCTCCCTTCTCTCACTGAGAATAAATACATCTTTCATTTACCTGTACTAACTATAGAACCGTATTCCTGTACGAACTGTATCTCTGTTTAACTTCATGTTAAAAAGTTCAGGATTTAACTTGCTGTATATAATAGCCATTTGCATTAACCCTTTATATAATCCAGGCTTTCCTATTGCTTTCATTGCACTTTCACAAAGTTGTTTAAAACTTGTACTTTATCCTTCTTGTCTTAACATTCATTAAAAATCATATTTTCTGTCACTGTAATTTCTCTAAGCAAAATTTGTAATACTCTGTTAGCAGTCTCTCATTTCTTCATACCTTATGGCCATTGATCATTGAAGTCTGATTTGTTATATCTTGGATCCCATTGAGTAACCTTCACTACTTGTTTTGTCAGGTGAAGTCATGTAACTTATTCTGATGTCCATGTCACAATAAACATTGTCATTTCTATTCCCTGATTGTTGATCTATTTGTTCTAAGAAATAGGGTCAGCCCTTCTTTCTCTTGGTGCATAATTTGCACTAGTATCCACTTCTGATTTAGAATAGCCTCTGCTAAGAAAATCATCTTTCAACATTTCAGTTGTTTGCATAAGATCTTCATCCAAATTGTGTAGTCTTTTAAAGGATATTAAAACTTTTTTACAAAAATTATGTGTACAGACAGTTAATTTACATCAACAGTTTATGCTAGTTACACTAGATATTTCTTCTCTTTTTACAGTTATCCCAAATCAATGGGGTACTGAGAACATTAGAGAACGTCTAAGAATTAAGCAATTATTTTCCAATGATAAAATTGAGTTAATATGTGGATTATTGGAGATAGTTTTAGAGAATAATATTTTTAATTTTTGTGACAACTATTATCTACAGAAGACTGGCGTGATGATGGGCACTGCCTGCGCCAACAGCTACACTAATCTGGCACTAATGCAATGGGAGAATACTTTTTTACTACAAGGGCATGAACACAGTAAGCATGTGATATGGTATACATGTTTTGTTGATGACTTCTACTTTATGGGGCAAAACAGAAAAGAAATTGACTGAATTTATTGATTACTTACACACAACAACCATTTTTAAAGTTTACCTATAAATACTCATATGAGAACATTGAATTTTTAGATGTTATGGTTAAAAAATCAGAGATGAATAGCATAGGGACATGCGTGTATAGAAAACCAACAAGAAAGAGCCGTCTACTACATAAAAATAGCATGCACCCCAGGCATGTAAGTAGAAATGTGCTTAAAGGACAGATGCTAAGGAATATGAGACTACACAATTTTGATGAAGATCTTATGCAAACAACTGAAATGTTGAAAGATGATTTTCTTAGCAGAGGCTATTCTAAATCAGAAGTGGATACTAGTGCAAATTATGCACTAAGTGAAAGAAGAACGAAGGGCTGACCCTATTTCCCAGAATAAATAGTAGATCACAATCAGGGAATAGAAATGACAATGAAGTTGAATTACAGTTCCCCATTTATTTTACTAGTGATATAAATGTATTTTGTAGCATATTTAAGAAAAATTGGAATATTTTAACTACAATAAAAGAATTAAATAGAGTAATAGACCCTATACCACATTTTTGAAATCTTTAGAAAAGCAGCTATGCTATAAACCATCTAGTACTAGATATGAAGTTTTGTCATAGAGAAAAGGGACCTATCCATGCAGGAGATGCACAGTTTGTATATATATTTTTTTCATGCACTACCTTTCTTCATCCTGAGAAAAATTTTAAAATAGATGCATGGTTTTATGCAGACTGTAGAACGAAAAATGTTGTATATTTTAGTTTCTGTCAAATATGCAAGGCTTCCTATATAGGTAAAACGAATGTTTTGTCTTTCGGCTTATCCCGTTTAGGGGTCACCACAGTGGAACTCCGGTCCGCTAATGTTTGGTAGTAGATTTTTACGTGCCGAGTTACCAGCCCTGACACACAACCTTCAACGAAGGTGCGCCCATACATGCATGCCTCCACACAGAAGACGCTCCAGCTAAGAATCGAACGTGACAACGTCTTGCTGTGAGGTGACAACGCTACCACAGCACCACTACCATGGGTAAAATGAATAGGATGTTAAAATAACGTGTATTAGAGCACATGAGATACATTGTAGCTGCTAAAGAAACCAATGCCCTTGCTAAACATGTTGAGAAGGAAGGTATACATCACATTTTTAAATTTTTTGTGTTAGAAGTTATTAATGAAGGACCAAGAGGGGGAGATTTGATTAGTAGGACAGAAGAACTTGAACAAAAATGGATAATTAAGCTAAATGCAGATAGCCCCCCAGGCATTAATGATGCAGTGGTCCCTCAAACCCTTCCTTAAGGCATGGGCATTGAAGCACTGAAAGTTTTTTTTAACATTTATGCTTTGTATGTATTTTATTGACATGCCCTTAGTCTAACAGAATGCACTAATTATTTTTAATGTGTTAATGATCAAATGTTTCTTCTTTATATATAATGCATTGCAATTGTGTCATTTTCTAACAGTCTGAAGAAGCGATCTGGAGATCGTGAAAGTGCTCACTTTTGTTATTTTATACTTTATTAAAGTGTTGTACTTTTGCCGTGGAACTCTACAACTTCTTTTTTCTTGATATTTCTGCTGGTGGTGTTGCCGGAGCTTACTCAGTACTCACTCTATTTTTTTGCTGCTGATTTGTTATATCTTGGATCCCATTAACCTTCACTACTTGTTTTGTCAGGTGAATTCATGCTACTTATTCTGATGACCATGTCACAATAAACATGTCACTTAAGTTTTTAAGTGATGCTTGAATACTGTTAGCTGTGATGCTGTACTATAAAATATGTTTGATCATAAACACATTATGTGCATATTATGAAGGTTTAAGGTATCACACAGTAATAACTCTATTGGGTTTTTCTTGCAGTTTTTACTGAATGGTTTGTCTGTGTGACCTTTTTACTTTTTTTCTTCAAGAGAAGAATGGCATTAAATATATTTTATTAGAATGAGTCAGTCTTTAGGTCAATATCACCATAAAATAAAACTATAACCATTAAAAGTATTTCATACAGTCTAAGTACTCCCCACCCCAATGTACAGAAATAAAATGATCATTTATGCCATACTGAACTTTGCATGATGCATCATACTCAATTCTGCTAGTCATGTATATTTGTCTCCCATAATTTTCAAGTTATTTTTATTCTATAACTAAATTTTTCTCCATTTGTCCTTAATTAATCATATTTATATTCCCCCTCAAAATGACTGGAGACAAATACATTTCTGAACTCATGCAGAAAAAAAATTGAACATAAATTTTGTTTTAAGAATGCAATTCTATCCAGTCTCCTGTAATTTAAGAAAAAATGTTTGTTTGTTTTTTAAATCCACACATTTAAATTTGTAAAATAATCTGGCTACAGTTAAAATATACTAAAAGTAGTGAATAATGTGCCATGTTAAAGTAAAACTATAATTAAATGTTCTTGCAAGCTTTACAAAAATGTGAAAATAAACTTTTATTAATTTATCACATTTACTTTTTCCAAAAAAGAATGTAAAAAAATCAGTTTTCCTCTGTGTAAACAGACTTCACAAATGTTTCTCTCTTTTTCTTTGGCAAACAGACCTTAAAGGCCTTGAAGGTTAGAAGTGACTGGATTGTTACAGACACAGACTGAAAACTGCATGACACAAAAGCTAAGTAACATCAGATGTGTATTACTCTAAGGAATGCCAGTGCATAGCAGCTTGGAGAAAGAAAACCATTCTATTTTCAGTTTTGTGAAAAGCCTTGTGTCTAGGTAAGAAACAGTTGTGGTACCCTGTATCTGTCTGTCTCCCTTGAACAGCTTTGAACAGCAGGTACCATGTCACTATGTCAAACATCCACAATTGCTAGTCCTTTAAAACTTTAACCATGTGTATGCTAGCCAAAAATAAAAAAAAAAAAACAGGTACAACAGTTCTACCTCTGCTGGTTGCATTGAAAAAAAAACATAAGCCTGGCAGGTTACTGTCACTGTAACTTGACAGTTTACAGAAAAAAAAACAACATACGTTTACTTTTCACTCCAGATTGCCTGTCAAAATTATGTTTGTAGAATGTAGCAGTTAAAAATATTTTAAAGTCCTGGAATTTTGCATTCACCAGACTGTTGTGCATTATTGCCTTGTTAGAAGTTCCTCTCATGCACGTATCAGAGATAAGCTAGTGTATAGTATTATGTTATTAATGCATTCTTTCCAGTTTACTCATGCTTGTTTTCTTAAAAGGTTTCCATATTGCTATTCCATATTCAAGTTTTGGTCTAATGTAACTAACAAACAAGGACTTCATCATTTATACTTTCCTAGACTTTATAAATCTTCATACAACCTATAGTTCTTCATTTCTGATTTCCTAGATTTATAAAACTTTTTATACAACCTGTGGTTCTATAACTATCATTAACCAATTGGTTGAGATATGATTAGAAAAAAAACTTGAAGCTGGATCTATCCATATACTCAGGTCCTTCAATGAATCTTCAGTTTTAATCACTGTGTGCTGTATTAAATATTCACCTTTCCATTTGTCTCATATACTCAGTTTTTGAGGCATTAATCAGTATATCATTCTCCTGTGCTCAAATGGTCAATTTAGTCAAGTTCTTTTGCAGACATGCCTTATCTTTAACACAAGCAACCAGTTTACCCAATTTCTGGTCATCTGCATATAGACAGTAGAATCACCTCATATGAAAAAGTTAGGTCTGAAAGATACAATCTAAACAAGTAAGGGCCTAGGACAGAGCCCTGTGGGACATGATGACTGTAACCAAGGATTTCACCTGTCCAGTTGCAGTATGATACTTGCCATGCCCTATATGCAAGCCATGCAGCTATCCATCTTATCAAGAATACATCAACACCTACTTGTACTAATTTATTGATCAGTGTTTTGTGTATGACCCTATCAAATTTTAAATTTAAATCTATACAAATTACATCACAGCACAATTTTTCATTCATAGCTATTATATTGTTATAGAACATCATGTACCAGGTGGTAATAAATCTGTTTTCAACATATGCATGCTGATATATGGTTTCAAGTCCCAACCTAGGCAATTCTAACAATAACTTATCCAGTATTACCTCTCAGTTATTTTTCCGCAACATGAAAGTAGATTTAAAGGTCTCTATGACTCTGAGTTTGTCCTACTCTCCTTTCCCTTAAGGACAGGTTTAATAAGCACATGTTTCCAATCTTGAGGAATCTCCCCATATTTATATGACCTAGTAAATAATAGATGTAATAGTACTGCAAGTGGGCAGTCATGGTGGTGCAGCAGTTAACGTTGTTGCCTCATAGCAAGAGTTTCTCTGGTTCGATCCTCAGCTGGGGTGCCTTCTGTGCGGAGTCTGCATGTCCTCCCTGTGGTCGCATGGGTTTCCTCCCACATCCCAAAGACATGCTGTAGGTGGATTGGACATGCTAAATTGGCCCTAGGTGTGAATGCTTGTGTGTGTGTGTGTGTGTGCCTTCTGTGGAAGGTTGGGTGCCGGGCTGGCAACACGTCATTGTAAAACTCCACTGCCAATCATGAATGGACAGGTGGTCTGTTGTGGCGACCCCTAACCAGGAAAAGCCGAAAGAAGAAGAAGAAGAATAGTACTGCAAGTTCTTGCTGATCTGTTCTCAGGTCATTATTACTAATTCCGTGTCCTCCCTGTGCTTTGTTTGGATCCAGTTTGTGCATTTCTTTTTCAAATAACCTAATTTGATTCCAGTTTCTGCAGTTACCTGGATGTCACTAGGACAAAGTATCACCCCCTTTGTGGAGCCAAACTGTTTTGTATACAATTTTGTAAATATATCTAGACTCTGTTGAGTCCGAGAATACATTTTTGAATCTACAAAGTTTATCAATTTGTATGTCTTTACTTCTTCCACAACTTATGTACCTATAAAAAGGTTTCCTATTATGCTCAATATCTTTATATAAAACTTCAACATTTTATTGATCTTGTCTCATACTATGCTTAATATGTTTGAAAACTGAAATAAACAGGCTGGACAAAGTTGCAGTTAGACTTCTCTTCAATTTCTTATATTTTTTTGCCTTTCACCTTAATCAGGTATCTTGTTCTTATGGAAATATATCTCCCTGACATCGCATGTCTAGATCCTGATAAACATTTTTGATTTTTTGCACTCAAATAATTTCTCTTTCAAAACTTTCCACATTCCATCTGCAGTTTTTCCACTGAACAAATCACTCCAGTTAGTTTTACATAGTGACTGTTTTGCTTGCATAAATCTTTGTGCATTGGTTTAGATTTCAGTTTGGCAGCATTATCTAGCAACAAATTAAACAGATGATCCACTGTGGTGACCCCTAATGGGAACAGCCGAAAGAGAAAATCTAGCAACAAATTAACCTTTAAAACCCCATGATCATTGCAAATCAGTGGTGGTAAAACTTGATTTGAACTAACAGTAATTTCTTTAAGAACACATTCAATACCTAGTATGTTCTATTCCCTGTTAAGTTTTTTTTTTTTTACAATCTGAAGCAATTGTTGTTCTTTAGCATGCTTTGCGACTATTTCCTTATTAATGTTGCTGAATCAATATTATTGCAATCTGTTTCTGGTACATGCAAGTCCCCAGCTAATATTATTGTTCCCTCCTGTGCTAGAAATGTATGAATTCATCTAGGTCATCAGCACTTCACTTTGGTGGCCTATACACTCTAACAATTGTTATATGTTCCAGGGTCATCTTTATTGTCACAGCTACACAATCTATACTATTGGTGTTATCATTGAACATGTAATGATCGCAGGTTTCGTAACTATCTATAATCCCTATAGTAACACCTCTGCCTTATTTTTTTATTAGAATGTCTGTTACAGTAAAAATATTTATACCCTGACAGAACTGGTTTCCAATCATTGTTCTTTAACCATGTTTCACAAAATAACAACATCAATCTTTTGGAAACATAGCAAATTTTCCAATAAAAAATATTTTTTTACTAATGCTCCTAGGACTGATAACTCAGAGATGCATCAAATGTTGCTGTCTGTGAACTGCAAAAACTTCATCCTGGCAAAAATCCTGCACAGTGTTTGTCAAATATTTCAAAATATCTTCTGCAAAAATTCTCTTCCCTAATCTTGACAAATTCACGCCATCCTGTCTGAACACGTGTGCCCAGAACAAGGCTTGGATGCGCTATACATTTCCATTTTTTTAAACGATACATTTTTTCCATGCAGGTACTTATCCAAAAAATCTTTTCATTCAGAGTGACCTGAATATCTTTTATATATGTAATTTATGAAAAATACAGCCTAACAGCACTACAAGCTATACTATTTAAGAAGCTGTAAATTCCCTAACAGTCAGAGAATCCTTGCAGATGAGATCATTTGTACAGACATGAATGAAAACAGTTCTGTACTCCCTTACATTAAAGCATTCCAAGGCTGGTCTCACATCTTCTATTTTTACTCCTGTCAAGCATAACACTATTTGATATCCATTATCTTCCCTGCAAATATAAGTATCAGTTGCTCTAATAATTGAATCTCCAATTACAGGAATATATTTTCTGTCCAGAACTAAAGAATCTTCAACTTCCAATACAGTAATATCTGTTCTATCAATTGTTACAAAGGAATGATCTTTATCCCCATTAGTCTTATTAAGCCACTGTTTTCATTGTGTATTAAATTCACAAGCATGCAATTCCCATACAGCTGGCTTTGTACATCCACAGCTTGAGCCGTGTAGTCAACATCTGTCTTTCTCTTCTTTTTTCTTAGAAAAGAACAAAACTATAAAATGCGACTGTAAAAGAAGGCCGACTACCACTGAAAAGACCATAAAATAAAAACTTTAACAATAAAAAGCAAAGATAAGCGCTTTCATGTTTTAATGCTTCTTCAGATCTTATCTCTGCTTTTTATTTTTTTTCCTTACAGTAATGTTCTTCAATCCTTCCACGTTCAGTTTTGATCTCTTCCTCTTCACATGCCCCTTGCCTTCTCTTTTGGAAAAATGATGTCTTTTTCTGTAGATTAAAGGTTTTCTGATAGAAAACATGTTATCATTCCCTGTAATCTGTGTGTTACATAACAAAGCAGTGTCCTTTTTAGCACACAGTCTCTTTTTCTTCCTTATTTGTTGTGAACTTCTTCCTTTCGTAGTTTTTTGTTTCCTTCTAAACACGCTGAATCCACAGATTGCTGAGAAAGTGCATCCAGAAATCCAAAGCTGTCAGGGGCATCATCTTGTTTCATATGGGTTGAATGATTTTTGCAGACAATAGCTGCATCACTTTGTACACATGTTCTATTTGTTCTTTGCCTAACATTATTACACCAGCCCAGTCATTAATATATGAAACAACAGTTCTCCAAGCTGTGCCAATTGCACAAGTGCAATCACTGTCAGTAAATCTAGATTTACTTCTAATAATGATAAGCAAATCATCCAACTTTTTACATAAGGAATACAGATCACCAGTGTTATCAGGTGTTACCTTTAAATATGCATTGCATATAACACTGTACAAGATATTTGTGCTTTATCCAATCATTAATGGCATACTCATTTAAGAAATCCATATTCAGCTTCAAACAAATAAAATATTGCAGAAGAAAAGAATAATCAAAATCAGTAACCAGAGAAATCTAAGGCAGTGTTACACACACTTTTCATTAAAAATGTCTTTTGGCTTTAACAACAAGTAATGTAGAATGCTGTGGATCTAATAGAAAGTAAGTAAATATGATAAACATTTGATACATAAGGTTTCTTTCTATATGGAGATATTAAAAGTTATAATGCTCATTTATTTTATATATTATCAAATAACTTTACTGTAAGAAAAACATTCTATGATAAACTCAAATTTACAACTTTGTGAGAGGAGTAATGCACAAAAGGCATAAAACAAGTGTCAGAATTAATAAATAATAATACACACATAACAGGAACACAAAGCAGTTTTATAAAAGGTACACAAGTTTTACATGCACCCTTACTTCAGAGGGCTAAAGCCCCGATCACAGACTAGGTGACGTGAGTGTGACTAGCTGGATAGGCATTTGCCAGCACAGGCAGGGTAGATGGGCACACCTCTCCAGGAAAGGAGGGCAATGATTCTCACCTGGCATGCACTGTGGCTTCATTAACAAGGCTACATGAGAGCAGAGGCTCATCAGGCAATGTAGAAGGAGGGTCTGGATTACAAAATGCGAGGGTGGCTGTCCAAGCAATTGATGCTAGCCCCTTTCGGTGCATGTGGGGAGGCATGTTTGCATCGAGGGGGTGTAGGTAGGCCTCAAGATTACACAGGTGTTCCAACCACCATGGGGGCAGATGACAGGTTCATAAATGAAAAGCGCACAAAGCATCCTGATGAATGGCAGCCTCTTCGAGGCTTGATGGTCAGCAGGCACAGAACAAAGATGTTACAGTGAAAAAAATGGGGCACAGAAGTCTTAAGTCACTAGACAGTTTCATTTTGTGCAAAGTTGTAGGTAATTTTGATAAAAGACAGATGTAAATATTCTACATTGCCACATATAACAATCAATCAAACAGACATATGCTTGTATTGGTTTAAATGTATATGGTCGAAAGACACATGGCCAAACAGTGCAAAGATCGAACCTAAATGCCGAAAAAAACATACCCGAAATGACAGATTTCCGAACTGTGTAAATTGCAAATGTCGAACTTGAAATTTAAAATTCCCACTACTGCATGAGTCATAATGTAGATATCCACATTCGCACATCTGTTAAATAGTAACCTGGATGTGTAAAACCACTGTCTAACATGAGAATAACAGATAAACTGTACCACCATACGTCCTTTTTATACTCCATGACATGATCCCACATTTTTTTGGATTTTCTAGTTATGCAAAAGTAACAGCACATTGCGTAAATAGAAAGAAAACACTCACTGTGAATATGCAGACCACAACTCGACACCCATGCTCCATGGCAGAATAAACAAAGTACAGTTTTGTACCTACCATAAATGTAGATGTCTGATAGGTATGCATCTGCAGTCATAACATATGGGTTGTCCTGCCTCAGGCAGCCCTTCGGTCAGCCGGATTCCAAAGTCTGGGTCTGGCCTCGGCTGATGTCGCACTTTCCCCGACATCAGAGCTTCTGGGGTATAAAGACATCAGCCGACGCCATTTTCCTCAGTGTTTCTTGCCCCAGATGCCAGGTGCCCTCTAGGAAGGCTAAATTTGGAGAAAAGTTGAAAATGCCAAATAGTAGCAACCAATATATATACATGTATACATACAAACAAATACACCATAATAGATTCCCCCAGCTAGCTGAAAATACCACAGAGGGGAAGGAGTGTGGGTAATCCTGACTGCAGATGCATACCTATCGGACATCTACATTTATGGTAGGTACAAAACTGTACTATGTCCTTCAAGGATGCATCTGCAGTCATAACATATGGGTAGAATACCATAGCCAAACTGGGGGAGGAGGTACTAAGATAAGGATGGTGTAGTTAAGATCCCCTGTAAAACTGCAGTTGCAAAACCTGCTCAGGATCTGGAGTATAAAGGTAGACTGTAATGCTTGGCAAATGTATGCACGGAGCTCCAAGTAGCAGCTTCTAAAATGTCCTTGGTAGCCACCCCTCATAGGAAAGCTGTAGTGGTGGCTGTGGCCCTTGTGGAATGAGGCCTGATATTTTCAGGAGCTGTCTTTCCATGAAAAGAGTAGCAGAAACGAATGCAATTTCCTATCCATTTTGAAATTGTCTGTTTGGAAATTGCTTTTCCTTGCACTCCAGTTGCATATGCTACAAAAAGTTGGTCAGTTTTTCTGCTGGTTTTAGTTCTGTCCAGATAGTAGCGTAGTTGTCTGTGTACATCCAAGGTGTGCAATAGTCTTTCCCCCTTGTTCTGTGGGTTAGGGAAGAATGTAGGCAAATGAATAGCTTGGTTCAAGGATACCCTGGATACCACCTTTGGCATGAAAGTAGGATTGGTTCTCAGAGACACTCTATCCTGGTGAAAAATAAGGAAAGGCTGCACTGCCATTAATGCCTGTAACTCGGATACTCTTCTTGCTGAAGTGATTGCCAGAAGGAAAGCAGTTTTCCAAGATAAAAACTGTAAGTCTGCTGCTGCTGCTGGTTCAAAAGGGGGTAGTGTTAATTTTTCCAGCACAAAATTGAGATCCCATGCAGGCAGAGGGGGTCTCCTTGGAGGTTTTACATTTTTGATCCCTCTTAAAAATTGTCTGAGGAGAGGGTGAGAGAAGATAGGAGGATCCATATTGTACTCTGCTGAAATTGCTGAAGCATGAATCTTAATGGAAGAATAGGACAGGCCATTGTGGAACAGTTCTGCCAAGTATTATAGGATGTGCGGTAGGTTTGCCAGTGTGACATCTGTACCCTTTGATGTGCTCCAAATGAGGAATCTCTTCCATTTTGCTGTGTATGTCTTCCTTGTGGAGGGTCTGCGAGCCTCCAGGATAATGTCCTTGACCCTCTGAGATAAGACAGTTTGGTTTTGTTTTAAACAATTTTCCAGGCAGTTAGCTGCAGTGTTTTCAAGTTTGGATGCAGGGTCTTGAAGTTGTTCTGCGTTAGAAGAAGAGGCCATAGGGGTAGAGGCCATGAGTTTGCCCGAGACATGCTTCTCAGTAGCGGATACCAGTGCTGCCTTGGCCAGTCTGGAGCTATTAGTATCACCTTTGGCTGTTCCTCCCTGATCTTCAGTAGAACTTTGTACAGCAATGGGAGGGGTGGGAATGCATACACTGTAAGGGCATTCCAGCTGAAAGAGAGAGAGTCCACCCTCCAGGCTTGTGGGTGGTATATCCTTGAGCAGAATTTCTTCAGTTGGTGGTTGAGTGGGGAGGCGAACAGGTCTATCTCTGGCATTCCCCATTCGTTTGTTATGAGTTTGAAGATGTCTGGATGCAGCATCCATTCGTGAGCATCCGTGGTAGTTCTGCTTAAGCTGCCTGCAAGTGAATTCTCTTTCCCTGGTACGAATTTGGCCTGCAGCTGGATGTTGTGATTCAGGCCTAGGTTCCACAGGTCCATTGCCATCCGGCATAAAGGGTAGGAATGCGTGCCTCCCTGTTTGTTTATGTACCACATGACTGTGGTATTGTCTGTCCTTATCAGCAGATGCCCTTGCTGGAGGAATGGTTTGAATGCCTCAATTGCTTGCTTCACTGCCAGCATCTCCTTTAGGTTTATGTGCAAGTGTAGCTGGTCTCGAGACCATAGGCCTTGGATACACTTGTCCTCCATGTGTGCTCCCCATCCTAGGTCTGAGGCATCTGTGGTGATGGTCTGCCTTGGTTGTGGTTTGTTGAAAGGCAACCCTCTGTTGGACTGGCAGGCCTGAGCCCACCACAAGAATTCCTTTTTCAGGCATGGAATGATTGGTATCATGGTTTCTAGACTGTGCCTGTGTTGAGACCATACATTCCTTAGGTACCATTGTAATTTCCTCATATGCAGCCTGGCATGCGGGATCAAGATTATGCAGGATGCCATGAAACCCAGGGCCTGCAGGACTTTCCTTGCAGTAAGCTGTGCTTGTCTTGTCAGAGCCATGAAGTAGTCTGGGAGTTGCTTTTGTTTTTCTTCTGTGAGAAAAGCCATCTGAGTTATTGTGTCCAGATCCGCTCCCAAAAAGGTTATCCTTTGGGATGGCACTAGTCTTGACTTCTGGATGTTGACTGTGTATCCCAAGGCCTGTAACAGGTGTATGACATAGGCCAAATCCTTTATTAGTTTTGTCTTGTTGTCCGCTTGTATTAGGCAGTCGTCCAGGTATGGGTAGATTTGAATTCCCTGAAGCCTGCAATGTGCAATTACTGATGCCAGGCATTTCGTGAATACTCTGGGCGCAGTAGATAAGCCAAAGGGCAATGCTGAGAATTGATAATGCTCTGATCCTGCAAGAAATCTGAGGTGTCTTCTGCAATCTGGTCGTATAGGGACATGCAGGTATGCCTCCTTGAGATCTAGAGTCACCAGCCAAGCCTCCTTGCCCAACATGGGAACAAGTTGCTGTAGGGTCAGCATTTTGAATTTTGGCACAATGAGAAATGTGTTTAGTGCGGACAAGTCGAGAATAGGCCTCCATTGGTTTTCTTTTCTTGGTACAAGGAATAGTCTGGAGTAAAATCCTTGGCCTTGTTCCATAGATGGTACCCTTTCTATCGCTCTCATCTGAAGTAAATTGTTGATTTGTCTTAAAGCCTCTGGCTTCTGGTTTGGTGGAAGGTTTGGCATTCCGCTCCTTTTTGGTAAAGTGTGGAAGTGAAACCTGTATCCTTTGTCTATTGTTTGCAATGTCCATGTGTCTTTTGTAATGCAGTGCCAGTTTTTCAAGAATAAAGCCAGCTTTCCACCCAAGGGTGCTTCCAGTTGTTCCCAGGTAGGCGGAATCAGAGTCAAGTCATTGTGTCTGTCCTGTGGAAGTGGCTGTAGTTGCAGCTGTGGCAGTACTCCTCTGGTTGGCAGGCTGCCATTGACGACCCCTGTAGGCACCCTTTGATTGACCTCTGCCTCTTGGGTGTCTATTCCTGCCCCTCTGTGCTCTGGAGGTGTCTGGAAAGGACCAATTCTTTGAAGGCCAGTTTCTACTGAACCTCGGAGGTTGAACTTGCAGAAAATCCTTTACCGTTTGCACAGATTTTGCTTTTTCTTCCACTTTCTTTAGAATCTCCTGTGCAAGGGAGCCAAATAAACTTTGTTTCTCCATTGGAGCATCTAGTAGTTTAGCCTTGACATGGTCTGGTAAGGATTGCTCTTTTAGCCAGGCATGCCTCCGAATTACTGCCCCAGTCATAGCTGATCTAAATGAAGCCTCCAGTGCATCATAGCCACATTTTAAGAAATGATTACTGACCTGCTGAGAGTTGTGTACCAAATCCTGAAGGGACTTACGGTCTAAAGGTTCAGGAGAAGAAAGCTTTTTATTCAGCTGATCTAACAAATATTCCTGGTACTGTATCATATGGAATTGACAGTTTAATGCGCTGGCAGAAAGAGTAGCAGATGTATAAACCTTTTTACCCCATCTCTCTAATGCTCTTGACTCTCTTTCAGAGGGTAGGGGGTTTTCGGCAGTGGCACCTGCAACACCTTTTGGGCCCTGAGAAATAGTTTCCGGGTCTGCAGCATGGGCTTTATACAAGTGGAAGTGAGAATCTGGTACCCTGTAATATCAGTCAGGTTTGGCAGGGGCCGGGGGAAGAGAATCAGGGGCAGAACTAACATCATTATACGCATCATCAACTACAGTTAGCACAGGTGGTATGGCTAAAGGCCTATGCTGTGGCAAATGTAAAAATGTCCTTAATCTTTTTCTAGAATCAGAAAAATCCTGACCCTGCCATTGAAAGTGTTCCCTCATTGAGTGTAAAGTCTCCCCAAAGGAAAATTCTTCAGGAGGGGAGGCAGAAGGAATAGAGTCTTCTGCATCTGAATCCTCATAAGGTGAATATGGCCCTTCCTGATGGTCTGATAAATTGGATCCATCCGAGGAATAATCAGAGGAGAGAGGTTCAGGGGGTTCAGTCCTAGGCCTTTTTTCGGGAGGAGGGTGGGAGGCCCTGTCTGGGTGAGGTTGGGAACCCCTAATCAAAGATATAAGGTCCTCAGCAAGGCTGAGAATCTGAGAACTTGAGGAAGGTCTCTGAGAAGTAGATTTGGCAGGTAAAGCTTTTGAAATTTTGGCAGCTTTAGCCCTGGAGAAGGCCTTAATAGACATAGAAGCAGGGGGCCTGGCAGTCCCACGTGCAGGATTAGAAATGTCCAATGGAATGGTGTCGGACAATTCCTGTGCGCTTGCTTCTTCGGTAGGGATTTCTGAAGCCGACTCAGCCGGGGCCGCTCTGGCCTCGGTGGTCGGAGGTATGTTTTCGGCAGAAGTAAGAACCGAGGACTCGGTTTCAGCCGAAACCGAGACACTCGCGGTAGGCCTAACCGTGGTTTCAGCGAAACGTCGGTCCTTTTTTGGTCAAAGTCGTAGTCGGAGTCTCTGACGGCATTTTATATGCAAAAGCGGGTCCAAAAACTCTTCTGCACTCCGACCCGACGTCTAAGAGTCCGTCGGTTGAAGGAGGCACAGGCTAAACAAGCTGATACGTCGTGGTCTGGGCCTAAGCACGGAAGGCAGTAAGAATGGAAATCCTCATGAGGTATTTGTTTCCCACAAGTTAAACAATTATTTACTTTGTCTGACATCGGCTGAGGCAAGAAAGAGTCCCCAACGGGGTACTTAGCTTTTTTAGAAGTCTTCGGTAGCTGAAATCTCTGGATCTGACCGACCAGCACTTGCGAACAGCTTCTGCTTTGGGCACTGCGCGGCAAGAAAGACTGAGGAAAATGGCGTCGGCTGATGCCTTTATACCCCAGAAGCTCTGACATCGGGGAAAGTGCGACATCAGCCGAGGCCAGACCCAGACTTTGGAATCCGGCCGACCGAAGGGCTGCCTGAGGCAGGACAACCCATATGTTATGACTGCAGATGCATCCTTGAAGGACATCAATGTTCCCCATGTCCCCAACATGCTGTGACTTAAAATGAGCAATGCTGGGCCAGTAGTGATATAAATCCTCACGGCGTCATGTTGTCCCATTTGTCCACTAGGCTTTGGAATGCACGTTCCTTGATGTCCAGTCTGTGTCTCTTTGGTGTGCTAGGCAATCCTGATATGCACCTGGCTATAATGTCTTCTATATTGTTTTGTTCCAGTTGGATGGCATGTAGCACATCCAACAGGAACAGCTGCTGCTTCCCCATGAGGCTCCTTAACCGCCTGTTCCACCCCTCCCTGCATTCTGTGTCCTAGGATATCCCAGACCAGTAGTGTCATACTGGTTCCAGAATGTGACTTCAAAAAGGGGTGGGTGCCTCTCTGCTGTTAGACCCATCAAGCCATATCGCCGTGGCTGACCAATCAGGTAGTTTTATTTAAAGAAGACACAGATCTGCTGTCTGAACTCTGGGAACTCCCTTTCAATATCAGCGAACGTCTCACTCGATAGGTTGGATTGACAAATGCGAGGGCAGGGAATTGCTTGCAAAATCCAGCAAAGGCTGCATCAGTTCCAAACTCTTTCACCGGGTGTACCCACTGTACCTGCCTCCAAATTATTTGGCAGAAGTGGAAACAACAGCCCTTTGTGTGTGTCTCTGGTAATCTAGCCTGTATGGCATTGACAGCACCCCTCTCGAAGTCTGACATGACCATCTGCGGGATCAAACACAAATCATGCTTCCCACACAAACCTAACACCATGGCCCAGAACCGGTTGTAGCACTCTTCAATTTTACATGGCAGCGTGCCATATATTAATGGGACTACCTCCTTACTAACTGACAGGTCTAGTGGACCGTGGATTGTATACACCTGCCTGCACTCCCTGGTACTGATAGGGAATGCACCATCAACCAGTATAAATTCTGCAGCACACAATGGCCTTAGGTTACTCACCATAGTTAGTATCACTATCTGGACACCCTGCTCACCAACCTCCCCCATGTTTTATAACGAATGTTCCATTCTTCAATGGTAGCATTTCACTAGTCAGGTCCTGCAGGGACTGCAGATCCTGGAACATGGCAACCTTCTTCCTGTGCCTAATTCTAGTCACACTCTCCTTCAGTGCTTTGGTATTTGGCAGCTCGTGTACTACAGCGGTGGATGTACTCGCCAGCACCTCTGATACGATTTTGCAAGGGTCCTGTACTGAACTGTGAGCCCTTTTACGTATCTCTTCACGGACCTGACACACCTCGGACTGTAGTGGATCTGGGCCATGGAAGTGTGCACTACTTTTGGTAAGAATGTGTCCGTTGCTTCCACATTCTGTAATGCACCTACCCTTTCACTTGTCCCTGCTTTTCCACATGCAGCACCAGTAGTGCTTCAGGCCAAGACATTTCCCATGATAGTACTGGTAACCCTCTATAAACAGTGTGTCTTTCCCCTTCTGGCTTTTGACAGTAGTGTATGTCTGTCCTACAATACCAGAGTTATGGGAAAGCTTTCTTCCTCAGCCATCTGAACGTAAACATATCTTTACATTACATTGCTATATGGCTATACCTGATCTATTGATGTGCATCATTAAAAAGTGCTTCCACATACCGTCTATGTTTGGAATACCCACTACTTTCACTTCACTGGCCTGTGTAGATGATATGCATGTCGGTACACCTTCCTGTTGAGAGCAGGAAAGGACACTCATTTATGGTAACGTGCGAATAACATCACATTCGCATGTGGAATGTCGAACACCACATTGCCGAATGCAGGCAGTTATTCGGCATTTAGAGGTTTGACCATTGAAAATTCGACATATAGCAAACTATGGCACTGCTTTCAGCTTTTGTGCAGTCGGCATTCGGCTGTTCGATCATATGCATGTAATCCACCCTATCACATGAAAATCGAGATTTATGAGCATCAAAGCAGTTGCTGTATAGTCTAGGTTATTTTACAAAATGTAGTGGCATTTTATTATATAAATGTTAGGAAAATATGAACATAACCTTTATTGCCAATATGAAAGGAAGGAAAGTCATATTATTCAAGCTGATAATAAAAGCAAGCATATAGTCATTGGTTACTATGGACATGGCAGTCAAAACACTGTATACATAAATTACTTACTGAAAATCATTGACAGAGATCCAGGACTGAGAGTTAAAAATATACTATTGTCCGAAATAGTTATACAGTTTACTGAGAAAAGAAAATGGAGGAATGTAATATAAGTCTGTGGAAAGTTCAGAAGACTGATGATTTAAAGGAAGGACATACTGCAAACATTTGTGCAAGAATTAAAACAAGCAGACACTCCTTAAAATAAATATGCTTTTCTGAGCACCTCTATTCCTCAGTGCAACTGTGTGGTTTTAGCTCTGAGATTTTTAAAAATGAAATTTTATTTGCTTTGCAGACTAGTATTTATTAAGCGTTAAGCTGATAATAGAAGCAATACATAGTTTAAATAATGCCATCTTATTTACAGACATGGCAATCCAAGTGTATTTTGGGTACAAAGTAAAAATACAAAAGAACATCAATTTTCTAAGGATTATGCATATTTTAGCTGAAAATTAGATTTTTATCGGAGTATTTATTGTTTGTATTCAACATGACTATTTAGATCCACACCAGACTGGATTTAGGATACAACACAGGAGAGAGATCACAGTTTCTACACTTTACTGGTCATCCTTGCTACCTCTACAGCATCTGACACTGTTGAACGTGGAATCCTACTGCAGTTAGTACATGCCCACTTTGGTCTCACATATATCATCCAGTCTGAGACACAACATAATCAGTACAATACTTGGAAAAGATTAGCTACAGTAAATGGCACAGAATTTAATTAGTAACCCAAATCATACAGAAGTGGAGTTACAATATATGAACACCTCAGATTTGAGCACCTTCTTGACAATGTCATTAAAAAAAAAAACGCATCAAAAACTATGTAGCCTCTATAGATCTAAATCCTTCCCTTATCAAAACCAGCAGAAAAACCCTAAACATCACCTGTCCCTTACCCTCCCTCCTCTATGCATCTCCTCTATTATTTTTAAATGTACACTAAAAAATAAACTAGCAGCAAATTGCAACAAGATAGCCAGATTTTCAACCAGTCTATCCCCCTACACCCATAACAGTATTGCTGTAAAACAACTGAAATTACTTGACTTGGCAAGTAGTCTTGCATACACCAAACTTCTAACCACTCGCAATCTATCCTTCACAGCATAATATTTGGCTATGTACTAACCATGAACCTGTAGTCCAGTAATCATTTAATGCTAATGACTACAAATCAATAATATCCAGCGACTTGCTATATTCAAGCTAGGTCACTAGATTATGGAATGCATCCCCTTATACAAAAAATAAAGCCCAACCTTCCCAAGGTTTAAAATTCTTCTTAAAGAGCACCTCAACCAGCAATTGCTGTGTTCATGCCATAAAACTGATTAATGCAAACTGGTAACTAATGTAATTGCAGTAATTCAATACCCACCTTTATCCCCATCTACCCCCAAAAGCTAATGTAATTTGGCTAAACTCTAATCCACAGTACACCCTACTCTTTCCACTTTAATGCTCCTTAAATTCACCCCAAAAAACTCTTACCCTCTCTTTGCCAACTTCTTTCCCTCTCCACTTTAATACTCAGTTGTCCAACAGCTGCTTATCCCTCAGTACTCCTCCTCTTATCTTACTTTCTTGTATCTCATACCCATCCTTAATCTAATCTTTTAAAATCAGTCCTCACTTAAATACCATCTTCTTCCTTAATGTTTAGTTAATCAGACTCTGGTTACATGTGTAATGTATAAATATTCTGCTTGACCAGGAGTTGTCTAGGTATCCTGCTAACATATTTTATGTATACAGTTCATGGTATTGTAATATATTTGTATTGTTTTTCTCATCAATGTGGATTTTTCTTCTTAGGCCTTTGTTGAAAAGGGATATGCTTGTTCCCCCAGTCAGACCATCCCAGTAATCAAACAGAGAGAGAGATAACAAATAATGACTAGTATGCCAGATGGGGTTTGGGTACTGCTAGAGTAGCAATAATGAAAAAGGTTGCTATCAAGTTAATGTTAACGCACTTAGGTATATTAGCCCCTAGCCAGTGGCAATGCATTTTCAAATAATTACTTCTGTTAGAAGAGCAAGTACTTGGATCTTAAAAGGTAAAATGTCTATATTTATTTATTTATTTTACATTTGTTTTCCAGGATAGTTCAACTGGATACATGTCCATTTTCAGTGGAGGCCCGGGGAGAAAAGCTCCACAAAGACAAACTTACGTAGATTACACAGAAGTTAGCAAACAATTAGAAAAACAAAGTGATTATATACAATGGGTTAGTAGTGTTCCCTAGTACGGACTCTCAATTGTCATGGACAGACAATTAAAAGTAAGAGACATCAGATTGGAAGCAGAGCTTTTTTATATATATATATATATATATATATATATATATATATATATATATATATATATGCACATAAATATAATATTCATATATGGGTATATGACATTTCATCTACAACACATCAACAGAAAGTGTTTCACAATAGATCTGAAATATATTTCATCAAAAACACAAATAACTGAATCACATTTGACAGAAAAGTCTATAAGACTATAGAAAATCACTGCCGGTGTGATTTTGGATCAAAGGAATTGCAATACAAATTTATGGTGATAAGTATTTGTGCCTTGCTAATGCACTGTTATGTTGTATCTCTGTTGCTAGAAGTTTGTGCTTGCATACTAACAGTTGTTTCACTGTTTACGGGCTTTTCTTTTTTCTCCTCAGTTGTAGAGTCAGTATATTTAAGAAAGAGGGGTACAAGGGTGCAGGGGGGCTTGTCCCTGCAAAAAAGAAGTTCTGGAGAAGTTTTTCCTGTATACAAAGTTTTAGATGTAATGTGATTTGACTACATGTTTTAGATCAAATGGGTGTTAGATTAATGCTTTAGATATTTTGGGATAAGATGAAAAATGTCTTAGATAAATGGCAATAGACTCATATTAAACATCTCATTAAATATCGAGTGTTTACCAGAGTGAATGTTCGAATAGCGATCACTTTAAAGTGATTAAAAATATTAAAAACTAAAACTAATTTTTTTGCAAGGGTGCAATACCCCCTGCACTCCCCATACCCCATGCTAATTTTACACATACACACACACACACACACACACACACACACACACACACACACACACACACACACACACACACACATACCAACTCTGAGATCTCACAACAGCATAAGCATATAAAAAGCTGCCTGGCAAAAATACCTTTTAAAAGAAGTTTTGTTTATATGAGCATTTGTTCATATGAGTGTTTTCGCTTTCAAACCAGTCAAATAAATATATGTATTTTTTTTTAACAAGAAGCAAGTTCCAATTTGTTTTGACAAATCAAAGCTGGAATGTTTAGCTACTAAAGAGTAAATTATCCTATTTGTAATATATGTTCCTTAGTAACAAGACCAAATTGTGTAGGGAAAGGCAACAGTTGTTTTTTTTATTTATTTTATTTTATGTTAATTTATTTCTTTTACCTTACTTGCTAATGGGGAAATAGTTTGAGAGTAAAAGATTAGAAGTTAAAGAGAATAAAAGAAGGTAGCTGTTTTTGTAATTGGTAGCCAGTCTGCATTCAGATGGACAGTGGTGTGCCCATGTTTCACATCAGTTATAAATCTAAAGATTTTAGAGCTGTTTGGAGAAACTCAGTATTCCATGAACACCACAGCCTGTTGAGTCTAAATCAATATTCTCCCCTGGTTATTACCAGTAGAATATTTGTAGATACTGAGGTTTCAATTTAAAAGTATATCAAGCTACTTAGTTTATAGTACAGTTTCTGGTAAGTTAGTATTTTCTTACAGGTAGTTTCATTTTGATAATTAAATGTAAGTTGTGGGCAAAGACAAATACCTAACTATTTTTTAATAACTTGAGTTATTAAGTTTCTATGTAGAACAAAACTTTAGCAGTGAAAGGATTTTCAGTATAGCAACAATCTGATTGGATGCATACTGCTTCCCCCTTGTGGTGATTACAGGAAGGAAGTTAAACAGTAAAGGAAACTTGCAGAAAAACTAGATTAGTAAATATTCAAAAATCCCTCAAGTGCAAAAAGGCTGGCAGAAAGGCAAAGGCCCTGAAATATTGTGAAAGTGGTAAAAAAGACTTGAAGGGGGCAAGCTCCATCAGAAGGGAAAATATCTTAGGAAGTAGAAAAACAGAGAGAAAGTGAACACATAATGTTTGATCCTACTCAGGAGGAGAAGATACACAGGATTTATACTGAAATATTCAAAACGAATGGTAAAAGAAGATATAAAAGAAAATGACAAAAAGGTGACGGATCTTGAGTAAGTGGCAAACAGGCACAAGAGTAAGATTGAGCATGGTCAGAAGGAAAGACAGCTGTTGAAGAAAACAGTAGAACAAGAGATCACATGAAGATTTGAAGTTAAAATTAATTGAACTGGAAGACCATTCAAGCCATGGTAACTTAAGACTTATGGCAATCCCACAAAAAATAAAGGCATCAGACTGTGAAATTTTCATGTCCAAACTGATAAGCAATTGGTCAGGTATCCTGGTCTAGCATATTAGAAGAGACAGGGTCCAGAGTTTACTTGCTGGGGGCGATCGGAAAAAAATGCGAAGACTCATTATAGTTAAAATTTAATCATATAAACAAAAAAGCATATTATGAGTGCTCTCCAGAAGAAAGGTCAAAACCTGAGGAACAGTCAGGCTGTTTGTGGATAATGATTACTCTGCAACCACGTGACAAAGGAGTAGCAAGTACTTTGTCTTCAATAACACTGTGCAAGCAACTGGTTTGCATGTTAATCTTCCTTAGCCAGGAATAAGAAAAGTCCATTACAAAACAGAAATTAAAACCTACATGGCACCAGACTTAGAGAAGATCTAGAGGGGAAAGAGAAGGTGAGGGTGACAAAGAGGAGCACAGACAGGAGACACGTGACAGCAGTAATAAAGTAGGAAGAGCAGTATATGAGGGACTAATCAAGTTGTTTCCACTATTCCAGGAACATTTTGTTGATACAATGTCATGTAGCACATCAGACCAAGAGTTTAGCAGAAAGTCTGCAATTGAGCACTCAGTCAAACATGGCTTTGGGGGATGTTCTTCAGATGTATGAGCAGCCTTTGGGCTGCAGAACTTGAGGTGAGTAGCAGTTAAATAGTAAAAATCTCAGTATCCTTGTACAACTTGAGATTGTTGGTTAAAATAATGTTTCCTACATCGCTCCATACTCTAGATATGTTGCATGATCAGTGTGCATGCCCCAGGATGGTCACATTACTGAAGTGTGAATTGTAAACAGGACCTGCACTGTTTGAATGGAGTATTTTCTTATATCTATATATTTGTAAGAAGCAAATGTGATTCTTTCACATGGTAATATTAACTGTTTTTCTCAGTAATAAAGCACAGAAAAAAACTTTACCAAGGAGATGTTAGAGAGATTCTATGCATATTGTTTTTCAAGCTTCTGCAACCTTAGAGGTAGAGGTAGAGATCAGGGTATAGGCATAGAGTCACATATTCAGAACACAAGGGGCAATAGCCACCAACTGCAAAAAAAAATTACAAATCAGATTAGCATGTGTTAAATGAATCTCAATAGTTTCCAAGAAGGTAATAAGACCCAGGAAGATGATATTGGTTTTACTGTATTCTGGGACACTGATCAGTATGTCTAAAAATGAGTCACTTCCACTAAATAGATGGATCCCCATCACTCTAAATAATAGATCCTACTAACCACAGTGACAATTGGTCTCAATTTAAGAGTAGATATACATTTAGTTAGGTATGTAACAGACGGGTAAGATTGCAGTCACCTGGTGTTTTTAATTTATTCTTAGTTGAGAATTTAGCGTCTTAAGATTTTTTTAAGAATTTATATGATATTTGGTGAGGCATGTAAATGGAGTAAACACAGCAGTTATCTCTAGTAGTACAGAGTAATGACATCAGCAGAGTTTGCTGATGTCAGCATTGCAGCATATAAGCAATCATAACAAGTAATCTTCTCTTCCCTCTCCATATACACGCTGTATCATAAATAAAGATGGGGAGAATCTCTACATTAAACAGTAAGCATGCAGTTTAGAATTCTGATAAAGCGTACGTCTGGTTTTCATAGACAGTGTCTTCACCTCAGTTACTGATACCACCACAGCAGAGCTGTACAACTTTTACTCTAATTTTAAAAATGTTTGGATTCTGAATGGGACTGTAAGTAGGATTAATACTGTGTTTTGTATGTTGTATCAGTAATGGAAGGTATATTGAGTCATACAAGTTAGCATTTGTTGGACTTGGAATGGTAAGAGGGCCTTAATCTGAAAATGCTGGGGTGCAGTAGAAATCATCATTGACATATATCACAGTAAAAAGGAAGAACTGCAACATGCTATTTAAATAGGGTGTTACCCCATTTAATGTTTTATATTTTAGTAAAGTCAAACAATAGGGAGAATGCTTATGTTCAAGTTGAACGTATTTATTTTATTTTATGTATGGATCCCCTTTACAGATGTCTGTCAGTTGTTCTTGGTGTCCCTCTTCAGTTTCCAGTTTCCCAAACCCCAGCTAATCCTCTAGCACTAATGTATTATATTCAGTGGCAGAGAGGTGAGTGAGGCTTTCCATTGCTGCCATGGAAGAACATTTTTAAACGATGCTTATTAATTCTGTATATTTGCCTCAGAGTTGTCTGCAGAGCTTTTCTACCCTGGCTACTGCTGAAAAGTGGCCCCTTTAGAGCCCAGTAGTCCTTTAATTAAATGTATATATTTTTTTGTTAATCAAACAATTAAATAATTACTCTCTGGCTATGGGATGTGCCTTTGAGCAATAGGACTGCTTAGTAAAGTTTCCTTCTAGTATCACTTAGCTCTGTCACTGGTATTACTCTGTGTAGAAACTTAGAGCTGCCTTCCAGTTCTTTCCCATGGAGTATAATGAAAGGGCTCCGTCTGGAAAGGACTATATTTTACAACACTTCAACACTACTTTTTTACTTGTAATGGAGTTCATATATTTACCTATCCATTCTTTCAGTATTATGAATTCTCATTACATACTTCTTGTTTCTAAGAATCAATAGTTTCAGATTTTGTCACCAGGACAGTCCTGGTTTCCACATCATTTAAATTACCTTGTAGTAAACTGATTATGGACACGAGTGCCAGTCTACCTGCCTTTCCTATTTATGGCCAAATGACCCAGTAGCTTCTTGTAAGTTCTGCAAGGTGTTTAATTATGCTATTTGTAAGTAACATAAGTATATTTACAGACTGAATTTTTTTCTAAAGAATTTGCTTGGCCAGGACTCAAATTCTTCCTGTCATCCTGGACCTAGTCATCCTTTCAGTTCACTGCTCAAGGAGTAAAACAGTGACAGAAAGTGTAAATGGAGAAGGACAATGGCTCAAAGGAGGTTTCAGAACCTCAGAAAATACAGATGTCTCATCCTGCAACAGCCCTGGTGCTAGTTTTGTGATAAGTCCCACTGTCAGTTTTAGCTCCTATTCATCTACTATATCCACTGGTGGCACTGGATTCCCTGTCACTCCAGGCAACACGGTGATTATTTCTTTCACCTTACCCTCCTATGCTGAGGAGACAACTCCATAAAAGCAACAGACAACCATGTCTACAAAGCATGCCTGACCCAGTCCTATATACAAGCTTGTGCCTGGAACACACCACCAGGGCAGCTATACCTGACTGGGGAGCATAACATTAAAATAAATATCAATAAAAACATGTCAAAATGCATTACAGAAGAAGCTGGTCATTAACTTCCTCTTTATTTTTGGATTTTCCACGCATCCTCTCAGCTCCTAATGACTTTAGTCATCATGCTAGATTACAACTAATCCATGCTTATTGTGACAAGGGCTATAGCATGTCTGTCCTAATGGGAGACAACAATGATCTCCGGGACCTCAAATGATGTCAGTAGTCCCGGGATATCAAAGACTGTTCTACATACCAGGACATTAGTCTTGGAATACAAAAACTGGCCAATTCAATACTGTAGTCTCAAACTGTAGCATCCAAAACACATGCTCATGCAGAGCAGCATGTTCAAACAGTGGGCTACCAATGATGACCCTTGGTCTGACACAGATGTCTGCTGTCACTCACCTTGCACCTCCCCCAGTACCAGGTCACTTGTAAAATGCTACCCCTTCATGTTTGGTCTTCCAGTGCCAATTCAGATAGCTTCTCTCATGTCAGATCACCTGCATCAACTCAGATGCCTCTCAGATGTATTGTCTGTTCTTCAATAATACTCAGAGCAGAGCATTTGAACCTCAGAAATTACAATCTCAATAAAACCATTTTTAACAACCCTGTCATTTCAGCTCATACACTACCTGAGCTTCCCTCAGTTCAGGTTTCTACAGTTCCTATCAAGGCTGTTGATTCAGGATCTCCTCAGTTCAGGATGCCTTCCTTGTTCTACGTTACTGGAAGCTTCCATATCTTAGATCCTTGTAGACTGATATTCCATGCCTTAGTGCTGCAGTCTGCTGAGGTACTCCCTAAAAGTGACTTCACTCTTCCTTAACATCAGCCTCTGAACAGCTAAAGAAGAGGAAAAGAAAAACCAACAGCCCTCCTTGTGTCCAAATGCAGGGCAGATCAGCATATGACAACAGGTGCTAAAGAGAAGGAGAGGATGTCTTCCTCAACACCACTACATAAGGATACCAAATTTGGTGAAATTCTCCAAGCAATGTAGGTAAAGGGAGGTTGGCCTATGGAGTTTGTTCTCTTCTGTCAATGGCATCTCCAGCAATGTTGTTCTGATACGGACCAAACACTCTGGGTCAATCCACCAGTGATCCTTTTAAGGATCTGATCAACTTCAACATGACCAGTCCAAACATGGTACTGCCTGCACTACAAAAAAAGGGTGAGAGAATTTTCCATTCAATCAAACAGTGTTCATTTTGGGTACAGAACTCTTGACTTGACCAAAATGGAATATCTGCTGCAGGTGATTCACCACTCCCTGAACCTTAAAGTCTTTGCTGCAGTTTTCTCTTTTTCACTCAAAGGACTGACAGTATTTCAGAAGGGGTCATGTTCAAACTTTCTTTTGGCATCTTACAGTGATGATAATCTTACCTCAATGAACTACGGTATCGTTCAACTTCACATAAAAAGAATATAATTCACAAAGTTTGAAAACATTCCTCAATACATCATTTTTTACTATGGTGCAGAAATTGTTACTTTTCAGACTACTTCAGAAATGTTCCCCTCAGAACAGAATGTTTTCAAGTGTGAAACAGGAGATTAGAATGTCCACGTTTAACTGATTTCTGCTTAAAGAGGTGATCAGTTCATCACCATTTTTCCATTACTCAGTACCAGACTATTTTATTTTATTTTATTTATTTATTTACATTTGTTGACGGGAAGTGTCTGACTGGACACACGTCCATTTTCAACAGAGGCCCGGGGAGAGAAGTTCCACAGTTAAACAGACAGTTACATTGGATTACATAGCGATTAACAATTTGATTAACATAGCAATTAATTACAAACATATTTACAGATGAAGAACATAGTACATCAGTAGACAACTAGAATCTTTATCTGTGAAGTACATAACAGACATTAACAAATGTTACAATAAGAAGTTCCTGCTGTATAATAAGTACTAGGCTTATGAGCATCTGAGCTTGCTATAATCAAGGTAGTTAGTGGGGTGAAAAGAAAGGTAGTGGTTGGATGGGGTGGGTGATATTAGAGTGGGAGTTGCAAGGGCATAGCAAGCATGTTTTTATGTGTGCTTTTAGTAAAGTTTTGAAGTGGGCACATGATGGTACGGAGGTAATTGTGGGTGGGAGAGAGTTCCATAATTTGGCTATGGAGCAAGAGAATAATGCTTCACCAGCAGAGTTATTGGCTTTAGTGATCTGCAAGTGATTTTTGTTGCTGGATCTTAGTGGTCTGGTGATGACATTTATGTGCTTCCTTCTTCCCTACTATGTCCTTGCTGATGTTGTTGTTGTTTGTCTTTCGGCTTTTTCCCAGTAAGGGGTCGCCACAGCGGAACTCCGGTCCACTAATGATTGGCAGAAGATTTTTATGAAAGGCCGAGGTGCCAGCTTGACGCCCAACCTTCAACAAAGGCACACCCATTTACGCATGTATGTCTTTCGAACGCTACCCAACCGCAGGGAGGACATGCAGACTCCACTATATCCTTCCTGATATATGTTTTGGAAATGTCACACAGATACTTTGACACATTTGTGACTACTCTTTTTTTGGGTCATTATTTGCAGTGTTACAAAAACTGAAAAGAAATTTGTAATATTTATTTAATTTATTAAATTTGCTTCTCCATATTCATTTCATTAAAGTATAACCCTCTGTTACTGACAAAGATTTATAAACAAATGACTGTGCTCAAGCAAATGGTCAAAAAAAAACTAAATAAAAGCAAGACCACATTTTTAAATAAAAACTATTTACTGAAATTAAACAAGTTTAAGTTAAGTAGCAACATGAAGTTAAAACAACATGCCTAGAATTCCCAAAAAGTTAATAATCAACTTACAACAAACAGCCTACTGCTTCCTCTCCCACGCTGTGTGCATTCATGCCAGTTAATACAAGGCATTACATTTTCTTTTCTACAGTTCGACAATCCGATCTAGTTTATACCACCTTAATTTATATATGGAAACTGCAGTATTTGTTTCTGGTTTGTAAAATACACCAGTTTACAACGAAGGGATTATCTTACATCACATATTAAAATCACATCAACAAAAAAATTAGAAAATGAAAAAATAAAGCGTAGAATTAAAATAATCATTAGGACAGTTGAGATTATCTCTCATATAATATTAAAATATTGGGTGTGATGTGCAACTTCAAATTCTTTTATCACACAGGCTGGTTTAAGAATGTTTTTACCTGTCTGTGGTTAGGAGTTAAATGAATCTGACCGCAAATATCTTCATTTAAATAGTCATTTTAAAGAAACAACAGTTTCACCTATCTTTGACAGTGATTCACAAAAATTGATGACTTTTCCACATTCCCAGGATGTGCCTACTTCACTTACTATATTTAAAATGTGAGGTCACTTCCGACAAATGTTTATCATTTTTTGTATCAGTGTATTTTTTTTTATATAACAATCGTTAGCATTAACACAGTAACACAGTATGTTACATAAAAAAATAATACTGCTTTACCATAAACAGAGCATAAATATGGGACAATCAGTGCTGCTGTGTAGTTGTTTTCTAGAACCTTATTATTGTGGTTGACATCAACTTTATTTTAAACAGTATTACAGAAATGAAAATCAAAGGCAACAACTAATATTTTGGTGCACTGTTTCACATTGAACCCTTCTTCAATTGTGTAGCTAGGAAAAGTCTTGCGGAATCAATACTGTTTCCCAAACAGATGCATAGAACACTAGCAACAGGAAAGTTAAAAAAAAATAATAATAGTAGGTTTACTTAATTATCACATTTAACACCGACAGACACACTACATCTTAGGGAGATGGGTTTGGCATAATAGTTAAAGCCTTCACCTCATAGACAAAAGATACAGGGTTTGATTCTGACCTTGGAATATTAGCTAAGCTTACAATTTCCCTTCAGGGCAGTTATCCTAGTATTCAGCTATGAATCCACTCAGCTTTCAGTAATATCCTGGTCGTACATATAGTAAAAAGTGGGAACCAGTACACCAAATGAAAAACCAATGAAGAAAACTCAACAGGAAGTCCCACAATGCAGCTTCTTCAGATGAAATGTAAAAAATCAATGAATTTAAATAGACACACAATATTAGTCATTTAACTCATATTAAAGTGACCCAACAGTAATAAACAGTAACAATTTTAAATACCTCAGTAATAAAGAAATATAAACATGTTAATAACATAAAAGTTTGATTAAAATTTTAAAACTGCATTGATGTTACAGTTTTCATTGAGTCGACAATTGATCCTGTGATTGATATGGAATTTCCTATTACCAATGTTAAAGGAATTCGAGGATCAAGACCACATCACTCATCATCATCGGTCTCTCTAGCGAAATTAGATCATTCACATTATGTTGACGTTGATCAAGATACATCCGCCACCAGTTCACCGCAACCGGCCCCACCAACACTACCACTATTGATGAGGAGTCTGTCTAGTTATAGTAGCGGGCACCAACCGAAGATGTACCAAAGAGTTTACATAGCCGTAACGTTGACGTTTGCCCCCCGGGTATGAGCGACTCACGGTAAAACTCAACAGAGAGAACTCAACAGGAAGTTTAAAGAATGTTATTTAACAGACTGTGTTATAAATATTTTTTAAAAAAAATTTTTTACACAAAAAGCAAAATGCAACTTCCGGTAGATGAAAATTCAAAAATCAAACGGACGAACATTCAAAACTCAGGGCGCGCTTATCAAAAACACAAACGCAATCAAGAAACAACAAGGGCTAAGTATAACACAGCACAAAATGTTGACAAAGGACCATTTTTTGGGGAATAGGTATTTTTATTGTTTGGAATCACATCGAGAGGGGGTGGATGACTACTGATGTTAGAGTCTCGTTGAATTGAGCCGAAATTAACTTGAATGCTTTCAATGACCATGAGTGCTAAAATTGCAACAACAATTATCAATTAAATTCATTTATTTTTTTTTAGATTTTTGATATTTTTTTTAAACTTTATTGTTCTTCTTTAAACTTATGTTATTGTTTTAACATGTTTATATTATTTTGATTTGAGGTTTAAAATTTTCATCAAATTTTTTTTTATTGATTTTACGGTTACTACTTATTATTACTGTTGGGTCACTTTAATAAAGTTAAAAATGACTAATATTTTTTTTAAATTAATTACATTTCGATTGTGTGTTTATTTATTTTCATTGATTTTTTTTTACATTGAAGAAGAAGCTGCATTGCTTTTTGTGTGCTTAAAACGCTAAATAAAAAAAAATAAACTGCTATGTCTATAGTCTGTTGTATGCTCTCTCTTGGGACTTCCTGTTGAGTTTTCTTCATATAGTAAAAAGTCATGTACACTTGGGCAGTATGCATTCACAACCTGTTATATCCAAATGATTGTCTTGATCCCAGAAATTCTGTAACCAGACACAATCCCAAAAAGAGAACCATGAACTGCAAACCAGGACCTTCCCAATATAGGCTAATACTCCTCTAAATCTGGCGGCAAAACCCAAACCATCTTCTTATCTAAAATTTTGACTAACCTTTCAATTAGTAACATAATGCATAACTCTCTAACACAATTCAAATTAGCCTGTAAACTCCGCTTTATAACTCCATGTTCCTTCCCGACTTGTGGCATTAACTAACCAAGTACCCAGTAACATTACTTTACAGTCTACTCTATTCCTTCTAGTCCTACCTGTCAGAGGGTCTTTATTTCTCATATGATCAAATGCCCACAGTATGATTAAATATTATTGTTATACTGCATAAATACACTCTTTAGTCACTGGCATGGATCATAGATAGCAGAATTCTTATTTGTTCCACTAGTAACTGTATTTTGACTTGGATCTTTTATACACTTGCTGTTTCGTGTTCATGATGTTCATCAGCTGAATAGTACCTACTCATACTATCACGTGTACTTCATTATCTCATACAGGATAGATGCATAATACTCTATTCTTTTCACACTATTGTACAATTTTCTAACTTTCTGTACCTCAGTACTTCACAATAGATAACACTTCCATTTTGCTTTATGCAATTTACTTTGGAGATTTTTTGCCCTAATCCCTCCTGAAAAAATGTGCTCCACCAAGTAGGACCAACCAAAATAATTCAGTAATATCGGCTTTTATTTGCATTTTATGTTACTGTGTTCAGATGCACTCTTTTGTTTGGCACGTTGTTTCAATTATCTGCTATCCTTTCAGTGAAATAATATTTTCTCATGTCACCTCAAAGTCCTCTATCATGTAGCTTCACAAGATGGTTTCTTGTTCATATTCTACTCTCTTGTGGAACCTGTTAGCCAACTGGATTCTACTGACACCCTTGAGGTATTTAAATGCTTGTATTATGGCCTCATATGTCTTCTTTCTTCAAGACCATATAGGTTAAGTTCACATACTCTCAGTCTATATAGCATCTATACAGTTGTTCCATAATTTTTACTGCAGACTTCTGAATGGCCTATATTTCCTCAATATTTTTGCAATGATGAGTCCTCCAGAACTACACATATTATATCAAAGGAGCGGGATAAAAACATCTTTTTTTCTAAAAAGGATGTTTCTTCCTATTCATCCTAGTATCATATCCACCTCCATTGTTGATCTCTTGTATTGATTAGTTTTAGGTTATCTGGCCTCAATTGTTTTGGCTACTATTCCCCATAATAAGTATATACATTTCTAATATTTCTGCTTCCCAGTTGCATTATTTATCTTGCACTGAATTTGAGCTTGCCAGATCTGTCATCCTCCCTTCCACACATTTTGCCTTCTTTCTTTTTGCATAACATAGATGGATCAGCAAAATGGAAAACATTTTTCTAGCCCTTCAGTAATGTTAGTTACAACATGGAAACGCATCAAACCCCCCTAGCACTCACTCAGTTCATTTATACCTATATTTGTATCTATCTAGATCTATTTAAGCATATAATGATTAGATGTTTCCATCCACTGCAAAACTCAGCATCATTAATATCAATAAATTATCTCTGAAGTGACAAAATAGCAGCATAAAAAGCAACACACTCAAACATTTGACAGACAATATGACAGGTATAGCACTTCACTACATTATGCAAGTAGCACAAAGAAAAAGTACAGCATACAGCCACATCAGAGCCAAATCCCATTATATAATACGTTTCCCTGCATTAAATTATACCTTGGAGCAAGACGCATTGTAAAATCACTCATTTCCTATTTTTCTAAATGTGTTTATTTATTTATTTCTATATTTGTTAACCTAGGTACGTGCTCTGGTCCAAAGACCCCTTTCAAACACAATCCCAGCTAGATGGCATAAGAAAGGCACTATTGCACAATGGAAATATTCAATACGTTTCAGGATACTCTCTTTTCTCTGAGGAATGGTGATCTGTGAGTTAGCATGAGAGGGGTGTAGTCCCCAGCACTGATGTGTGAAGTCACTTGACCCCCTTAAAAAAATAAGATTATGGTGGAATAGTGACCGTTGACTGTCTGTCACTGTTTTCCTTTAGTTTTACTAGTTTTTTTTTCCATAATTCCTGGACTCACAATTACAACTCTCATAACTGTGACAGGAAACACCAGCTAACACCTTAAAACTATGAAGTTAAGTGTTATACAAGATCAAAGGTTTTGTTTAAAATAAGTCTCAGAAACAAAAACACCCTTTGGTTCCAGTTCAGAACCTACAAAATGTAGAGAAAGAGAGACAGAGAGGCAGAGAGAGAGAGAGAGGCTAGTACAGAAGTTCAGTAAATTAGGGTACACTGCAAACTGCTATACAAGAATTGTCGTACTTTTCAAACATGGACAAGATCAGTTAAGGGAAGACATTATACAACCTTGTTGAATATGCACATTTTAAAAACTCACAAAGAAGCAGCAATTAAATTTACTATAGGACACAACAGGAAAGAACAAAATTATTAAGCGTAATTTAATGCCCTGTGCCTATTAGATGGACAGCGAAACAAGGCTGAATCCATACGGTCTGCTATAGTGGGTCTTCTGTGGTACAGCAACCCGAGCAGTACTTTGGGGTCAAATATTACCTACATTCAGTTGGAGCAAATAGAATGCTACTAAAATCACAGGGACAAAAATAATTAAATGTGACTAAAGTGTCTGGCTCTGTACTGCAAAGGGATGGACTTGCAACTCAGGGAACTGGATTTAATTAGCAAGTCCCCAACACTGGAGGAGCCAGGTGGGAAGGAAGGAAAGAGTGAAGGGGTGTGGCCTGCTCACCTCTCTGGGGGAGGGAGGGGGTGGGCAGAGTTTGCATGTAATCAGGAGCACACAGGGCAGTGTTTACTCCCTAGTGAAGACAGGAGAGGCCACCAGTTGTGCTGAAGGGGGAGAATATGGTTGGTTGAAATTAAAACCCCTTGCAGATAAGGAGGGGATGCCCTTTTCAGACTGCCCATTGCAAAGGTTTGTATGAGGAAAGTGATGGGGAGAAAAAAGTCATAAAATATTAAACCACCCCGGTAGCTGCCTGGATGAGGACTCCTCTCAGTCAGTTCTCACCCATTAATATGACCTAATGGGTTGACAGAATGAGAGGGTCTGACAGCCAGCAGTGGCAAAGTGTCACAAAAAAATAAATAAATAAAAATAAAAAAATAAGATTAAATATGACTTCAATATAGTAAGTGATGTCATTCAAAAGACTGCCAACACCTCTCCTCTCAGCACTTCAACAGAATGGCAGAGGCACTTTCTATTCCATAGTGCTTTTAATGAAGATTGTCTCCTTGACCTTTCAACCTAGCAAATCCAAATCAGACAGCATTGCTCAATGTTGGAAACCTGAACAAAAGATACCCAACTCTAAGGCATGCCTGCCCCCTGAGTAAAAAAATATATGTATATTGTTTATTTTTATTTATTTATTTTACATTTGTTAACCAGGATGGTCTGACTGGACACAGGTCTATTTTCAGTGGACGCCCGGGGTGAAAAGCTCCACAATAAGTAAAGTTTTACACAATATGTTAAAATACAGTATACAGAGAATTTTCAAACAATGTTAAAATACAATATACAGCAGAAGACATAAGACCTATATATACACAGGAAAAAATAGTTACACATGGTTAATAACAGAATAAGTATACAAATTCAAACAGCATTAGGAGAAGACCTAGACTGTAAGGACTAGAGGTATAAGTGGAATAATTTGAGGACTTATGTAATACATGGGCATAGCCACTTATTCTTTAAGTGTGTTCTAAGGGAGTTTTTAAAGTGAGAAGAGGTAGGGGAAGAAATCAGAGCAGGAGAGAGATTATTCCAGGTTCTAGCTATGGAGTGGGAGAACAGTGCTTTTTCTGCAGTATTGTTAGCCCTAGAGATACAGAGGAGGGGTTTGTCGGAAGAGCAGAGAGGACAATTTGTACTATAGTGGGTGAGAAGTTGGCCTAGTGCAGGGTTTTTTTCTAGATGAGTTACCACATTGTAGGCAATGACTAATTGGTGATAGGTTAGTAGCTGGGGAAGTTCCAGCCACTGCAGTTCCCTTAGAGCCTGGCAGTAGTGGGTTCTAAAGGTGGAGTTGTTTGTAAACTTAGCAATTTTATTATAACATGATTCGAGTCTGGAAAGGTCAAGTTTTCTAAGGTGGGTAAGAACTGGAGCAGCATACATTAGGGTAGACAAGAGGTGAGTTTAGGTTAGGGTAATCCATGCTGGTTTTGAGAGGGATTTCCTGTGCCTATATAGTGTTCCCATTTTTTTATGGACTTTTTTGATAGTTTGTGAAATGTGGACGTTGAAGTATAGATTTTTATCAATTTCAATGCCTAGGAGTTTGGTATGGTCAGAGGGAGAGATAATAGTGCCATTTGTGCAGGAAATAGTAAAGGATAGAGGGGTGGAAATGGTTTTGTTAGGGGTGAAAAGTAGTAATTTGGTTTTATTAGCGTTTAGGATAAGTTGGATCTGAGTGATCCAACTTTCCACAGAGCTAAAGGATTCCTGGGTGAGTTGTAGTGTGGAAAGTGATGCAGCTGAACAGATAAGAGTTGAATCATCAGCATATTGTATAAGTGAGACATGCTGTGTGGTGGTATGGAGATTATTAGTAAATATGGAGAAAAGAAGTGGGCCTAATATGGAGCTTTGTGGTACACCTATGGTAGTTGGGAGTACAGGGGATAGTACACTTTGCGATTGAACAGATTGTTGCCTGTTTGATGGATAGCTTTTAAAGCAGGCTATAGCAGAAGGGGCAAAGGATAGGGATGTCAGGGTGTCTAGTAGTAAGGAATGTGAAACCATGTAAAATGCTTTGGAGAGGTCTAGAAATATTGCAGATACAAAGTTATTATTTCTATGTTGGTTGATCAGACTATTGAAAGAGAGCAGAGCGGTGGTTGTGCTGTGGTGTTGTCGGAAGCCATGCTGTGTGAGAGAGAGGAGATGGTGTGAGTTTAGGAATTGTGTTACCTGAGAATGTATACATTTCTCTAGTATTTTAGATAAGGTGGTAGAATGACAATGGGGCAATAATTTGAGTATTCATAAGAGTTTCCACCTTTATGTAGTGGAATAATATATGATACATTCCATAGCTGTGGGGCATATGCTTCATGCATGGAGTGATTGGATAAGAACAGATACAGGGCGGAATAAGGATTCAGCAGCTATTTTTAGGAAGTTGGCTGGTAGATTGTCAGCGGCAAGGGCGGTAGGTTTCAGTTTTAGGAGGTGTCTTAATTGTTGAGATGGTAGGTTTCAGTTTTAGGAGGTGTCTTTTAATTGTTGAGGTGGTAACTGGTGAGAGCGTAAAGGATGGGATGTTGTCAGGGAATTTGGTTGGGTTATATGTAGGCCTGTTTTTGAATAGTTGGGAGGATAGTGCTAAGATGGATTCTGTGAAGTGGTAATTGAATTGGGAGGCAATGCCCTTGTTGTCATTCATGGAGTTAGGAGTGGGAGTGGTAGTTTTGCCTGGTTTTAGGAGAGAGTTAATGGCATGCCAAAACGTTTGGGGATCTTTTGAATATATGTTTTGGATATTGAGGAAGTAATTTTGTCTATCGAGTTTAGTTTGTCTCTTGGCCTGATTTCTAAGTTGTAGGTAACTTTGTTTGGCTAGGCTAGTATTCTATTTCTTCCCAATTCTCCAAGCCTTATCCCCTGACTTTAGAAGGGCTCTAGTTTCCCTAGTTAGCCATGGTGCATAGTTTGACTTGGCTCTTATTTTCCTAATTGGTGCGAGTCTATCAATGATATTGATGAGAATATTGTTAAAGTAGTCAATGGCTTGGTCTAGATTTAGGGTTTGTAGTGGTTTCCAGTTATTACGTTTTAGAATACTGTTTAGTTCTTGTACATTAACTTACAATCATCTCTGTCTTGTCTAAAAACAAAGGATTTGGCTATGTTGGTACGTTTCCGCAGGAGGAAAGTGGGGAGATGGTCACTAAGACCATCAGGAAGGCATCCTGCCTGATTGGACACTAGTTAACTGCCCCAAACAAAACAATCTATAATAGATTGTTTGTGGGGTTTTTTGTCTATTTTAGTGGGTTCTTGGATAAGTTGGGTAAAACTGTAAAGATTAATATGGTTAGTCGGGTTGTTAGAGGTACAGGCTGACCAATAAGTGTTCAGGTCACCTAGTAAGATGGTTTCTTGGGGTAGATTATCTGTTGCCCATTGTAACATTTCTTCAATGATGGGAGAGTTATTACCTGGATAAATATAACAGCAGAGAATGATGACAGTTTGTGTCATTTATGCTTAGGGTTGAACCTAAGGTTTCGGCATTTTGAAATGTAGGTGTGGGGGTTTGTAGAGGTTTGATGCTGATTGTATTTTTGTAGAGGATAGCAACTCCACCTCTCTTTTTGCCCGCTCTATCCAGTCTTAGGATATTATATCTTGGTGGGAGAATTTCTTCATTTTGGGTATTAGGTTTTAGCCACGTCTCGGTAATGGTTAGTATGTCAGGGAAGTAGTGAGTTATAAATGTGTGTAGGTCAGAAAGTTTGTTAGAGATACTTCTGAAGTTGACATTCAGAATCAATAGGTCAGAGATTTGCCTAGCAGAGAGTAGAGAGTTTTGTGGTCCAGGGTTTGGGAGTATGTCTCCAGATATAAGTAGATTTTTAGTGATAAACAGTGTGTTTAATTGTGTTCACTGTCTATGTTGGATCTAAATGTTTTTCTAGTGTACGATGGTGTGATGTGAGACTTATGAATGTGTAGGATTAAGCTGTCTTTAAATAATGTAGAAGAGATAAGAAAGAAAATGTGTGAGTGTATATTTGTTTGAGAAAGTGTTATGTGGAATGATGTGTTTTCTAGTGATGTGTTTGTATCTAATGATGTGATGTTTGTTAAGTATGTGAGGGTTAGGAAGAGAAATCCTAGGATGTTATTTTATGAGGGAGTAGTGTTTGGGTCTTGGGTTTTGGGGTTCAAGTATGGGTGGGAGTGTGAATGCATGGCAAGTAGATACTATGTACATTTTTAAAGTATTAATTTGATAAGTGGTGTGTATGAGAGGCTGTTGATTGGAGGAAGGTGTGGTCAGGTGATCTGGGGTTAGAATAAATGTACAGGTTCTGGGGTGGGTGTGAAATGGGGGCAGGGTGAGTAGAGGAGCGTAGTGAGCCGAGCATAGTGAGGCAAACGGAGCGGGCTACATCAGTCCTCAAGACTGCAGAACCTATCTATAGGGCTGGTCAGGACAGAACAGTAAAAGGAAGACACCTCTGTAATTAAGCAGAAGTGGAAGGGAGTTGTGCAGGTTCAGGGTGGAAGAGGGGGGTAGACACAAAGTAATACAAGGTTGTGAGTCAGAAACAACTGGACTAGGCCAGCTGCTAAAAAGAAAACAAGAAAACCAAACTAAGTCAATTGCAGGTCAGTGTAGTGCAGTATCTTCCTAATAACTACAAATCTTATGCTACTAATCTAATACAGTGTGGTGAAAAGAACCACCACTTCTACAGGGAAAAACAATTGAAGTATGGGTTGCAGGTACATAAGTAAACTTTTTCCAAGAGAAAGTAGTTTTAAGTAATTGACCTGCGAGTACAATAGGAAGAGAAAAATGTGTGTGTGGGGGGGGGCAGTAGTGTGCACATGTACAGTAAAACGGGAAAGAGTCTTCAGTTTAGAGGACAGATAAAATACAGCTCTAACATACACTAGTGTAGCTGAAAGCACTTTAGTGTTTCACCGACGGAGGGTCTCACAGTGCAGGGCAACGAGACAGCCTTGGATTGATTGGAGGTTGGCCAAGACACAGGATGAAACTTTTGCTGAGGGGACTGGAAGTAAAAAGGAAAAGGAGGTAAATCTTAGGTCTGAAGTTTTAAAACACTCTGATTACCAAGTAACTAAGATAGAGGATGCAGGGGAGGAGAAACATACCTTGTAAGAAACAGCACAATTCTATGAGCAACACAAAATGCAAGGATAGCAGAGAAAGAAAACAAAAAGTTAACTGCAGTTGATACCAAGTTATTATAACATGCACTACACTATTATGTACTGTTATAAGGTTATGAAGAGAAGATAGTAACTACTAAGATGCACACAATTTAACATTCTCCACTAAAAGTCAGGAATAACAGTTACTGCAGTACAATTCCAGTGTAATGTCAACACTTCCTTGATACCTGCAATACGTAAATAGTAAAAAACACGTGCAGTTCCAACGCAAAGGCAAAAGACAATGATGAAATCCAGAGTACTAAAACACGATGATATTTATTAAAAATAACACAGGGATGAGCACTTTCGCGTAACAATACGCTTCTTCAGATCACCACATAAAGAATAACCACCATATTTATACATATCTGATTATTTTGAGTGGTCCAATTAATTCAAACCTACCAATGAACAACTAAGAGAAAATTATTCACAGTATGTTAACCCTCTATGAACCAAATCACAATATGATAACCACTTCAAACTCTTAAGTCAGATTATCTAAAGCAGTTATGTATATATGTAAACATATTCAAGTAGAAATATTCAAGTAAAAATATATATATATATAAGATATAAAATATACATATAAAATGAGTACAATTAATATCTCAATATCTTGAATATATGAACATAAATAAATAAATATATATATAAATATGAATATATAAAGAACTTCATGTTAATTTAACCTGAGCAAACGTAATCATTCAAAAGCAGGAACACTAATATACAATCTATACATACTATATTTAATACAAACTAGCTTATCAATAAAATATATATATATATATAAATATAATAAAAAGTAAAAATGAAGTAAAAATAGAAATGAAACATATATAACAAAATATGACATGAAACATAAAAGTAGACCTTAATTCATAATATAAAAAATATATATAAATAAATACCAAATGCATAATATAAATATCTTATTATCTACGGGCCTTTAATATGGAACGTAATGAAATATACGTATTTAGGCCCGGTGGATAATGAGCTCTTAATCTAAATATCCACTCCAGTTCTTTTTGTTCCAAGTAGCTCAGATAGTCACCTTTCCTCTGCCCAGGTGGTACAATCTGGAGTACTCTGAACTCAAAGCCATGATCATTATAACTAGAAACATGCTTCGCCAAAGTGTTCAGCATATTCTTTTTCCTAATGTCGTAGACATGATCATAAATACGTTTTTTAAAACTCCTTTTAGTCATGCCTACGTAAAATGCTGAACATGTATGGCATTTAGCTAAATAGACTAGCCCTGAGGTATTGCAGTCAGCATAGAACCTAGGGCTAAAGGAGAAATCTAATACTGGGTGTATGAAATCTTGTTCCCTAGATATATATCCACAGTAATTGCAGCTTCTGCAGGGATATGTTCCCCTTTCTCCTGACATAGCCTCTGTCGATAAAAAATTACTCTTGCCTGTATCATGATCTATGCATAGGATCCTTTTTAAGTTTTTATTATTCCTATACATAAAACCAGGACTGGAGCCTACTATATCTGATGTTCTATCGTCCAATGTTAAGACCCCCCAGTGTCTAGAGATAATTCTCCTGATTGTTGCACTGTCATTCGTATAGGTAGTAATAAACATAGTTCTATCATGGGTCGTTGTCACTGTAAGAGCTGATTTTTTAATGGCCATGATACCAAAAGGCACATAATGATCAGCATGGTATATCTCTCCCATTATTTCCATCTTAACCTGATTAATTAACTTGATATCATAACCTCTTTCCAAAATAATTAACTCCATCTCTTTTACTTGGAGCTTTAGGTCCATAGGATCTCTACAAAGCCTTTTAAGCCTATGAAACTGGCATTTTACTATCCCCTTAAAAACATGCCGGGGATGCATGCTGTCAAACTTTAGGATAGTATTCTTCCAACAGGCCTTCCGGTAAAGGGTGGATGATAGTCTACCACCCTTAATACTAAGGCTGATATCCAAGAAATTAATACTGTCATACGAAGTCTCCACAGTGAATCTTAAATAACCTGCGGTGGTTTCTAGATACTCTACAAATGTACAGAGGTCATGTTCACTACCATCCCAAACCATAAAAATATCGTCCACAAAACGTCGGTAGACTACACATTTCTTAAAGGAGGGGTGAGTAAATAGAAATTCCCTTTCCCAATGATGTACCACTAAGTTAGCGTATGTATTGGCGCAGGGGGTGCCCATGGCAACCCCTGCTACCTGTAAATACATACGCTGCTTAAAACAGAAGACATTATTTTCCAAAACCAGCTCTAACAGCTGACATACTAAAATTTCTGTATTACGATCTATCAGAGGAAAGACCTGGAATATCATTCTTATAGCTTCAACCCCCTCATCGTTAGGGATAGAGGTGAACAAGTTCCTAACGTCCATAGTCACCAGAAGGTGTCTATCTTTATCAAATATTGCCCCTAGAGTATCTAGTATATCCAAGAGCTGGTAAGTATCCTTCAAGATGGTTGGGATACTATTAACCAGTGGCTTCAACGTTTTTTCAAGAAAGACTGAGATATTTTCTGTGCTCCATCCATCACCTGAGACAATAGGTCTCAGAGGGGGCGGTTGGAGCCCTTTATGCATTTTGGGCAAACCCTTTATCACAGGAAGGTGTGGAAAGGGAGTAAAAAAGAAATCATAAAGATCCTTGTTGATCTGACGACCCATTAATAGGTCGTATAATGTATCATTAATGTTCCTAACTATCTCATTTAGAACTTCTTCATCAACATGTTTATAAGTAGAACAATCATCAAGCATATTTCTCATATATGAGTCGTAATCTTTCGTGTTCAATAAAACTATACCCCCTCCCTTATCTGCCGGTCTAATAGTCACAGATTGATTACGTGTAAGCTCCCTAAGGGAAATGTTTTCATCTTTGGACATATTAAAATATAAACATTTTCTATTATCCTTTAAGAAATACTCATACAAATCTCTCTCACAGAGTTTAACAAAACTTTCCACATGACTCGGCAGTATAGGGGAGAAAGTACTTCTCTTTTTAAACACTTGATAGACCGGTGAACAGTTGCTGATATTCTCAGCATGTACATCTTTAAAAAACAGCAGCTTAATGGCTACGTTCCTAGCGAACAGCCGTAAATCAGTTAAGATGTGGTATAAAGAACTACCTTGGGAGGGAATAAAAGATAATCCTTTGTCTAAAACCTTGGCATCATTCACATTGAGTGTCAAGTCCGAGAGATTGAAAAATAAATGTTCTTTTATCTCACTCGTCTTCTTTGCTGTTGGTAATCTTCGCTCGAAAGCTTCCGTTTCCTTCTGTCCCAGCTGTTCGACCTGTCTCTGGGAAATGAAGGCTTTTTGATCGGTAAAGGTAAAAAATCACGAGAGCTGGAGGGAAGGGCTCCATGCTTCCTTATAGCTCCCAAGTCTTTCTTAGTAGTGGTAATGGCATGATCAGCTTCTTGGTTCGGTTGTGGTGTAGAGACAGCGTTAGCCGTCTCAATGTGAGGAGGAAGCTCAGGAGGCGTGGCAAAGCTGGAACCTGAAGTCCGATGAGATCTCGCAACGTCTGCTTCCTGAGGTAAAGGGCTAACCAAATCAACCTCAGTTAAGGTGGTATCCATGGCAACCATGGCTGCTGCAGAGGTAGAAACCGGAGCAGTATTCACATTCCTTCTCGGCCAAACAAAGACATTGCCCTCACAGAAGTCCCGATAGTCACGCTGCAGTTTTTTCTGTTTAACCTGTTGGAGTTTACATGCATAAGAGTCTACCTGCATATAGACATATTCCAATCTTCTTATGCATGTATCTTGGTTAAAGTTGTCACAAAGTTCAGTGTTTAATTTCTCAACTTTCTGTGACAACTCCGTCTCCAATGGAGTAAAATAGTCAATAATCAACTGCATGTACTTGTAGCTCGTCTCGAGATTAATTTGCTGCCATAATTTGAGTAAACTAGGGTGTTGCTCACCATAAGAAGGCATACAGAGGACGCGCATTCCTCTAGGTATTAATTTGAAATGCAAGCATGCCTCTAGGTGTTTACGTTGCCATGTTAGCCTCTGTAGCTTATAGAGATCATTCTCTAACAGTCTTAATTTATGAGTAAACTGTTCAATGTTACTCACATCATTATTATCGGCAACTGGAAAGTTGGTTTTCAGGTCCAAACCCAATAAAGGGTTAGTGGTGATATTCATTATACTATTCCATTTACTAGGAACGGAACTCGCCCTCGGGTTCGGAACATAATCCAGCTCTAACTCTTGATTAGCCATAGCGTATGGATAGGTGACCAAAAAATAAAAGGAATCTCAAAAACAAAGATCACCAGTCCAAGTAGGAACTGTCCGTTACAAACCAGAAAGCAAATAGTAAAAAACACGTGCAGTTCCAACGCAAAGGCAAAAGACAATGATGAAATCCAGAGTACTAAAACACGATGATATTTATTAAAAATAACACAGGGATGAGCGCTTTCGCGTAACAATACGCTTCTTCAGATCACCACATAAAGAATAACCACCATATTTATACATATCTGATTATTTTGAGTGGTCCAATTAATTCAAACCTACCAATGAACAACTAAGAGAAAATTATTCACAGTATGTTAACCCTCTATGAACCAAATCACAATATGATAACCACTTCAAACTCTTAAGTCAGATTATCTAAAGCAGTTATGTATATATGTAAACATATTCAAGTAGAAATATTCAAGTATTTTTGAGATACCTGCAATACGTGTCTATCACTCTTTCAGACACTCAAGTGGGAAAAGGGTGATATCCGGAGGAGGTGTATCAATGTTTATCTGCAAGCCCATAACTTCATGATAAATCAGCAAGATTGTAACCTTGAATTCCTAGACATCCTAGTATCAACAGACAAGCCTAATTACAAAATCACTGCCAACCACAAAATCCTTTCTATGTATTCCATTGTCAGTGATACCTACCTCAACAAACCACCAAAGCCCTAACTACTGAACCCAACAAATGGGGATTTCACCTTTGAACTACTCATCCATAAAGCAGCAAACAAACACCACAAACAGGAAATGTATAGAATAATCCCTTAACTTTATTAATGCCAAGTGCCTCGATCAGTTGATACATTCTCCTATTAGGGGACCCAGATTCCCAGACATGTCCTTCACTAACACAGCACCAATCTGCTCTTCACCCAGTGTCTTCCCCTTCATGAGCAAATGTGACCACCACATCATTACTTCTTCCCAAGAACTCAATCTAAAACTGCATCTAACTCTACTGCTTTCAGGGATTAGTTCATGACAAACCTCCTAGCACTCTCAGAAAACCTAAAGAAATTCAAAAACGTCCATCCCCCAGGGATCCATATAAGCAGCTGCCTTAGCTTTTGTATTGAAGAACATTTCCCAGTTTGGCACAAGTATGATGGCAATTTTAGAACAAGCACCTATAGTGGAATTATAGTAAACACTGTAATAAGAGGGGAGCTTCTCACACAGAGGAATAAACTCAAATTTAATTATTTAAGTGAGGTAAAAAAAATCTGCAATCAGACATACAGTCAAAATGTGCAAAGCCAGTTATGAGCTGAATATCTTCACCTCCTCCAAAGACAACCATAAAGCATTCCTTAACCAAGTTAGGAATTTCAGAAGTAACACCCAGTAGTGCACGTAGGTGAACTCAGAATGCACCACCTGTTCCATCCCAGAGGATATAGGCAACATTCTTGCTAACATACTTCCAACTTCTCCTCACTCTCGCTATCATCCTTCCTCCATTAGTACTCGGCTTTAGCTCCCATTCAGTTTACTTCTAGTCAAGTTCTCAATGCTCACTCCAAAACCAAATATATTAGCTTTACAGGTCCTGACAACATAGCAGGCTCTCTGCTAGCCAGTACCAAATACAGCCTCACAGATTCCCTTGTAAGCCTATTTAATCTTAGAGTCTCCATTGGATACATGTCTGAAGCTTGCAGAAATGCAATAGTGGTACCTCTCTACAAAGCTGATCCTACCACTGACCGTGAGAATTACAGACCAATTTGTCTATCGGAAGGCATCATCATGGACCTTATAAATAAAGACATAGGCAACCTACAATCCCTTGATTTGATCAAGTTCAGCTTTGTCAAAGTAGGTTATGTATATTAAATCTTGGGTACTTATTTGAGAAGATAACTGAAGCACTGTTTAATGCACAGACAGTGCACACTACAACCCCTGACCTGGCTAAAGCCTTCAGTACTATTCACTATTCTAGTATCAGTCACCTGCTTAAATTTTAAGCTCTGTGTAATCTGGTAGCTAGTAAATTGGCTCACCGACATAATTAAGACAGAGTTAGTGACGCACTTTCCTGGAAAAAGCTGGTCACCACTGGTGTCCCACAGAGTTTCATACTTGGTATAGTCTTCTTTGGCATTTACTTTGATGATATTGAAGTGGATGTTACGGATCTCTGGCTCATAAAGTTTACAGATGACCACAAGCTCATTGTGATAATTAACTCTCCAACAGATATCTATAGCCTATGCAAGGGAGCAGCTAATACTATTTCCTGGTGTCAAGACTATGGACTGAAGAAAAAAAAATACAGTAACACATTATTTGGGAAGCATACACACCCCTGCATCTACCGTATAGAGGACAACCCTGAAAAACTAATGTCATTGCATGACATTATAACACATATGTAAGGAATCAATTTTGTTTTGACCACCGCATACAGCTATTGTTTGGAAGTCCTTCTGCCTAATTTGGCTAGTCATTAAAAGCTATATCACTCTCATCCAAATAAGGCATCATCTCATTCTATTACAGGTCAGATTAAGGAAAAATAGACCGTCTCCTTCAGCGTGTCCCTGTCCAAACGTATTAAAAAACTTAAAAAAGTAAAAGATTCTTGACCAGAAAAGTTTCAGGTATGAGATCCTACACAAACTGTCTGAATGCTCTATCACTGTATTATGCCTCTTATAAACTCTTATACAGCAACCTCTGTTTGGTCTATGACATAAAAAAATAATCCAGTCTTGTTAGATCACTTACCATACCTCTCAACCTCTTACAGCAAGAAAACTGGACAAAGCCATAAATAATGGGGGGACAAAGGCCCAAAAATAGGGACACTTTTTAAATATTGCTCTTAAAAAAAAAAAAGAAAAAAGAAATTTGATAGAATAACGGGTATTGAATTAGCATAAATGTTCTGAATGGGTATGAAGTCTGAAACTCAAATGTCTATTTTCTGACTTCAATCCTCAATGAATTGCCAATGATTTGCCAGAAAAACAAAATTTTGTGATAAACAGACCAACAATATGAGGCAAAAATCTGTACAGTTGAAAGGTATGTCACTTGCATAGTAAAATATTCTGGCAATACTGTCAAAACCCAGTCTAGGGGCCTAAGCCTAGATCACAATAGTTACATAACCTGTCGGCAGGCGAGATATCTCTCCCAAGTGATCCCCTCCTTTTGGAAAAGCTCCTACTCCATGTCAAACAAAGTAGCTGCCTAACTATCTTTAAAACAAACCTCAGTGAGTAGACAGGGATGCACAGACCCTTATAAACAAGGAAAGCAAGTAGTGGGAACTGCAGTGGCTAGGGTATTAAAGGTCCATTTGACTGATTTCCTAATATATATCTATGAACTAGCAATGCACTCTGTAAAGTCTACGCATGACAGGGAGCTGTCTATTCTAATTAACTGTAAAACTTCTTCACTAAATGCCAGTGGAAAAGACTAAATAGTTACTGAAAAAAATCATTAAATAGTAAGCATTCTGGGCAGTTCCATTTACAGTAGGTATAATGATCTAACTAGGAACAAATGCTAGAATGCCAAATTACTGGTTACAGAAGGTTGTCAGTATAAAATCAGAAAAACACAGTTAAAAGGGGTGTACTTTGAAGTATGAATTCCAATACATACCACCCATGTTTTATCATGGCAATATCAGTGCAATCCCACAGACTATCAAGGTAAGTTAAAGTTATTTAAATCCCAATGCAAAAATTGCATCCATCCCCTTACATTTTCTGATGTGAGGATCCTGCCTTGCACTCTCAGCCTCTAAATATATTATTGACAATTTTGTACCAACATGAGGACAGTGAAATGTATTTCCATTTTTGTCTGAGCTGGTGTAATCTTGGAGTAAATATACATGGAGAATTGGGGATAGACATCCATCATCAGGAGGGTACACTCCTCCTCGTAAAAATGCTTTAAGATAGCATTTCCTTACATAACTAGCATTACTCAGGGTTGTAGCTGGCATGCCAGTCTTCAGTAAGCCTGGTATCAATCACGTCAAGCAAATATGTTAAAAGCTCTGTTTAGATCCATTTTCCTTTGAAAAATCCTACACAGAGAAATGGCATGTATGCATTATATTGCACTGAAAACTCAAACATCTTTAAAATCTAACATTTGCCACAACTACTGCCCTGTATTAAACAACTAATCAACTACTAAAAATAAAGATTAAAACAAATGGTCCTAGTTATAAACAATAACAAGCAAACCACTCATAATAGACATCAGTCCCTAATAGGGCTACTCAAGCACAATGACCACATACTCAAAAGAAACTAAATAAATTACAAAAGGGTTAAGAACATGACCTACAAAATCCCCATAAGAATGACTTACAAATATCCTGTGAACAAGAAAGGAAGTGGCTGCAGAGGTTAGAGCCAGCCAGGCAGCACACATCTCTGGAAAGTAAGCAAAGATGGGAGTTGAGGGCTCAACTCTCCTAACCAATAAGTCTGGGTAAAGTAGCAAATTATAAACATAGCACAAGCTTACAACATGAATGCCAAAGGACTATACTATATGCCATGTTGTCCTCTGCAGACAGCAGACACTGCATACACTGCATAAAAGTGACCATTACAGAAATAAAGAAAATCATGACCCAGCACAAACTGTTGGGTAAAGACAATCACCATATTATCAAGTAGTGTTGATAGGATCAGATAAGGGGAAAATAACAACTGATGGTCTGTCAAGGAAGCATAATCACACAGAAGCACTAAATCAGCTCGATACAAGATACAACTGTACACAGCAATGTTATCAAAGTATCTTAAAGTGAAGTACCTACTTAATACACAGCATCACAAGCCTGAATCCATAAAGTTTGCTATGGAGCATCTGTTGTGATACAGGAGCCCTGGCAATATTGGGGGGGGGGGGCTGTGACCCACAACCACATTAATACATATCACCACAAACCTGAATCAGTAGGGCTCGCTACTGAAGGTCCTCTGTGGTACAGTGGTTCTGCATTGTCGGGGGAAGGGGAGCAAAAGAAATCGCTGGGCAGGCCATGAAGCTTTACTATGTTTACATAGTATCTGAAGGGCTCCTGAAGCAGATGATCATAAATGAGAGAGAATCCTAAGCAATAATATATCTTAAAGAGGAAGATGAGGACCACCTAATGCAGCACATCTCATCTAAAGCAATTTTTGTACCTGGAGACCATATTCAAGCATAGTACTTAGGAACAACTGAGTGCTTCTTACAGGCAGCACAGGTATTTCATCAGCAATAAATACTGATCATCCTCAGCTTGGCTTACAGCAAGGACATCTGGTCTGGTACCTATCCTATTAACAGGAATTATGCCCTCAGGAAAACAAGCCCCATCAAATGGGTAACATCAACTCTTCTCCTTCCTGGTCTCTCCAGTTGGTGGAGCTTAACTGAATTCAATGGCTAACAAGAATGTTTACCCAAGGAAAGGACCAAATTTGTAGATTTAATTTTTCATGAATTACCTGCGCTGGTGGTGCTGCGGTAGTGTTGTCGCCTCACAGTAAGATGCTGTCCGGTTCGATTCTCAGCTAGAGCATCTTCTGCTTGGAGAAATGCGTGAATGGGCGTACCTTCATTGAAGGTTGTGCGTCAGGCCTGACAAGCCAGTACGTAAAAATCAACTGCCAATCATTAGCAGACCAGAGTTCCATTGTGGCGACCCCTAACCGGGAAAAGCCGAAAGACACAAACAAACAAACAATTTTTCATGAATCACAATTTGATTAAACAATTCTTAAAGTATCAACATTTCACCAAATCAGAAACAGCACTTAGAAAAAATGTACAACAGTGTTGAGACAGACCATTTGATTGCAGAGTTGTTATAGGAAAGCACAGAAGGAGTGTATGGATTGTCCCCAAAATGGAGGTGAATGCAGAAGGTATGCCCCTATGTAGAAATATAATGCTAGTATTGCACATGTCATTTTCTAATTCTTCAAAGTACTGATTCACTGAGATATTTCCAGCAAAATGTCCTTGATTGAAAAGTGATTCAGGAGTATGCCATGAATCCCTTTGACCTTGATAGGGCTGTCATTAAAATATATTAGTGCAACTCTATCAGTACTCCTATATTACTTTATTTTTATGTAAATCTTGCTCAATAAGACAAAAAATACCACTTCTTCTGAAACACCTTCTTATTCTCAGGTTACAAGCTGATGAAAGGGTCAGGATTATTGGCAAAAAGTCTGCAATACTTTCCTCTAGAGCAAACATGTAGAAACCTTACAAACAGGTGTTGCATAAGGTAGAATGGCCTTTCATTTGACTTTTTACTGCCACTGATGTTCAAGCTTGGCATACAAGGAGATTATCTACTAAAAGAGAAATGGGAGAACCAAGGGAGGAGGGATGAATACAGTTCATAATTTACTGGCTCTCACTTTCCATTTTTTTAATCTTTTTGCCCCTGCTGCCTGCTGACCATCAGGCCATTCTTAGTGTACTGGCCAATTTGTTCTCCATTAACAAGCCAAGAACTGCTGTCATTTAGGCAGCCAATAGGGGTGTTTTTAAGTCCCTGTCCCCCTCACTACACAAGGTTCAGCATGGAATTGGTGTTCATGAGGGTACAGCATCATTGTCCACAGCTGATGTAACCCCCTCAAGACAACCCTGTCCCCCTCAAAGCTAACACTCCTGTGGAGTGTCTGGTCTCCAAACGGGATTCATCAGAGGGAACATTTGTTCCAAGCATGAACACGTACATACTCCCATCCTCTGAGGAGATGCAAGCCAGCAAAACCATGTCACTTCCCTCCCCCCATGCCAGCTTCATCTGATGCATAAGTCACTGTACAAACTTAGGTCACATGTGTTGTAGTCCATGCTTTATCCTGCTATGCCAACAGAGATGGTGGTTCTCATTTGCAGTGGTGGTGTACATAAGCACAAACCAGTTGGGTCGCCTTTACCAGACTAAGGATTAAGGAAAATGCATGCTTAACAACACCAAAGCAGGTAATACAGAGAATGAGCAGAAAAAAGTTTTACCTTTTCATTGGTAAGGAGTATAAATGAATGGGACAGACATGCTTTAAGAAAAGCCCACTTAAAGCCAATCAGTCAAGGGAGCTAAGACACCACGAAGGTAATATGGGAGGGAGTCATGTTGCCTTACATGACTAGATACCTGAAAGATGGACACATAGAACTGCAACAGCAGCTTTAATAAAGAAAGCTCTTTGTTTTAACACAAAACAAAACAAATGTTAACTACAGTGGGGGTGTACTCAGTGGAGTGGGGCACACTGCGAAAGCAATGGGTGATCATTATGTTCTGTACTGGATTATAACAACAATATATAATGCTGCTAATTTCTTCTTACTGACTTACATTTTCTGTCATTTTTATGGTCTGGATCATAAGCCAAAATGCTCTTCAGTATAAATACTTAGTTGCTGTATTTCCAGATATAAGATGTTATATCCTCAGTTATACTGAAGCACCAATATTTTTTATTACAAGATTTTAACACTGGTACTGTATGATAAAACTCATTTAATTAATTTGTAATTTATCTATGCAGATACTATGCAAACCTAATCCTGAAATATAAAGCTTCTCACTGGTGTATTAAGATGTGTGTATCAGTTACAGAATCTTCAAGCCATCTGTCAAGTGCAGATTACACACCCCCTGAAACCATCTAACAAGTACATCTATGCTAATTTACCACACAAAACAGTAATGAATATGCAAGCTCCTCCTCCTTCAGTTCTTGAACTACGGCTGTAACAATACTGTACATATTTTAATATCCTGTTAGTGACTCTGCCTGGGTCTACTTTATTAACTTCGAGCGTTCAAGTTCAATGCATAAAGATCGACACATATGCATCGAACTCTTAAACGTTCGAAAGTTAATAAAGAAAAAAAAATACATAGAAAAGAAAAAGATGTAGGCAGGGGGGCAAGTCCCCCTGCACCTCCCGCTACTTAAATATACCAACTCCGAGATCGCACTACATTTAAGTAAGCGGAACACTCCACCTACAGAGATTTCCGTTTACAGTTTTCGATGGCTTGCACTTTCGATGCATATGGTTCGATCCATATGTATTCGCGGTTTTACGCTTTCGCGTAAAGTAGACCCACTCTGCATTATACAGGTATCAAATATTTCAAAACTATATGCTGTAATATAGCTTACACTCCGATTCGGTTCTTCAGATGCTGGCACAAAGTCCTAGCTGCAACTACTACTCTCACTTGTTGACAAATCTAACAGCTACATTATGTATTTTTTTAAACTCATGCAATCAGATCGGCAGAATTTTTAAAGACAAAATTCACAGCCCGGTAATTGCATCTTGCCTCTCAATATGTTGATATAGCAACCTATGTAGGCAAGATAGATCCCATACATAACTAAAAGTTTTCTTTACAAGGATATCATTATATACAATAGACTAACAAGCACAGAAAAACAAAATGGATTACTTTGGACTTAGCAAACATGGAGGCATAGTCCAAAGTATATCAGTTTTGATCAGTTCAAAATATTTAGAGTTCAACGACGAAATAAGAAAATATGCAGGTATGAACAACTGTGAGCAATACTGACAGCAACCTGGAAAGGAATCCCGGGGCAGTCATTATCACATAATAATAAAGCAGCAAGCAATGTAAAAAGCAACTCCAACAAACAAAAAAACAGGGTTCTAAATATCGATCTTTACCACCAGGCTTTTAAAAGGACTGTGCTTTAAAAAGCAGCTGCAACACTATAAGTTATTGTGTTTATGTAATGTTTTTTATTCCATCTATTAAAGAATATCTACTGTATAAATACATAACATTTAACATTCTCAACCTATCCCTTGTCTAACAGATGGTTTGATGCAAGGGAGACAGATAGGAGATTATAGGAGATAGTAAGACAGCATTGAGAAACAGTAAGCTCATTAATTCGATAAATGGAGCGAGACCTTATGTAGAAAGAGAAGGCAGGTTACAAAGATGTGATACAGTACAATATTTCTATGATGTTCAGTATCAACATGGGGTACTCAATCAAGGTTTAAAGAAATGTAGTAGCTGAAACCAGGAAAGGACAAATCTTCAATCTTGCTCTCTGTAAGATTAATGCATTGAGGAATCTCCAGGTAAGGGCTTTGCTAACAAACCATGACAAAGCAACAATATCAATCATACTATCTATGGAGAAGGAGCTGCGAAAGCCACAGAAGGAGTGATTTAGGGACTACAGGGAAGCTTTGGAAAACTATGACAGAATAAGGTATCCATAAACAGAGATTTGGAAAGGTAGAATACAGCAATAAAATAGGGGAAATAAAAAATAAATAAAATGGCTGTTTTAGAATGGGTGGAAATGATAGTGCAGTATACAATTCGAGTTATAAGGCTAAATTCTTTTCTTTACTCAGTCAGATTTTATGAAAACATTTTTGAAAACTATTCACAAAAAACTTTGATGTCTGACCTGTAAAATATGTGCAGTATTCCCAGGTGCGCTACATTTAAAATGGGCATAGTGCTCCCCAGAGTAAACTCAGACGGGTTTGCCTCATAGTACATAAAAACCTTACATCAATTTAAACTTGATAACCAAGACAACAATTCACAACAAATTAAGAAACGTGCTCTGTCTACATACATTCAGGAGCAAAGATAGACATTTCACACCAGCAACTGTTTTACACACAATGTTCTAGGGCTACATGAACTCAAGAGGAACTAAACCCACACATAAGGCTGCTGTTTAATCTTAGCCTTACTACAGGATCACGTACCCAAAGAGTGGCGTGCAACAACAGTGGTCCCACTTCACAAAGGCGGTGCTTCTCACGGACCCTGGAAATTACCACCCCATAAGCTTGGCGAGCCTGGTCTGCAAAGCTATGGAGAGGATCATTATGGAACTCATAAACAAAGATATTGGGGACCTACAGACATTGGATCCTACCCAATTTGGCTTTGTCAAGGGCAGATCCTGCCTTTTTGAACTTGGTCGACTTTTTGAAACAGTCACTAAGGCCATTGAGGAGGGTAAGGCAGTTCACACAGCCTACCTTGACCTTGCAAAAGCCTTGACACAATACCCCACTCGGGCATCATAGACAAACTCACCAGCTTAAATGTAAACCCATATGTCACAAGATGGGTTTGCAAACTGACTCAAGGACAGAACCCACAGGGTCAGAGTTGCTGGAGCTATGTCAGACTCTAAGCCAGTCTGGCGGTGTCCCACAGGGCTCAGTCCTGGGACCCCTCTTGTTCGGCATTTATTTTCTGAGTGCGGGCAAACATAGGAGGATTGTGGCTGACAAAGTTCGCAGAATGACTGCAAACTGGGCGCCATAACTGATACTCCAGCGGACACAAACATCCTTCAGAGGCCTCATACAAATGGATAATTGGTGCCAGAGCCATGGCCTTAAGCTGAGCAGCCAAAAATGTATAGTCATACCCTTTGGGAAAAACAAAGGTACCGACAAATTACCACATAGGCGGTAATCTGTGAAATCTGGAAGAGGTAATCAGGGACCTAGGGACCCAGGTTAACAATAACCTCTCATTTGACACTCCACATTGCCAAAGTGGTTAGGAAGACCTTCTATATTGCCCACCTTATCATGAAGGGTTTCACATCTAGATCAAGAAGTCATTGTGCCCTGTACTCTTCTCTTATCAGGCCAATGATTGAGTACAATGCCCCATTTGGGATGTATCTCACCCGGCACCTGCAGCAGTTGGAAAGACCCCAAAAGTTCCTCACCAAGAGGATAAAGGGTCTTAAACATATGTCATATGTTGCCCGACTGAAAAAACTCAGCTCTATTCAGTCGCATACGCCTACTCAGAGGTGATCTGTGCCTGGCAGTACAAGGCCATGTCAATCCTGAATTATTGGTGATGCTCCACCTCAGAAAATCCAAATCCATCAGAGCCACGAGAACAAGTGACTTAAGCCTCAACACAGAAATAAATAGGACGTGCTGGAGGGACAGATTCATAACCCAGAGGCTCCCTACACTCTGGAACAGAATCCCAGTCCATGTTAGGCAGAGCCCCTCACTTACTCTATTCAAGAGAAATCTCGACGAGTGGATGGGAGATCGTAGGTTTACCCCAGGGGTCATCTCTGTGTCACTACTAGATAGAGGCATAGTAAACTAAACCCTAAAAGGGCGTAGTATTCTCATCCTAAGGGGTGGTGTAAGCCACATACACTCTGGCTAGGCTTATAAATGCCTTAGGGCAGATAGCCTAGTACGAACTTATGAACCTATGAATCCCTTTGACCTTGATAGGGCTGCCATTAAAATATATTAGTGCAACTCTATCAGTACTCCTATATTACTTTATTTGTATGTAAATCTTGCTCAATAAGACAAAAATACCACTTCATCTGAAACACCTTCTTATTCTAAGGTTACAAGCTGATGAAAGGGTCAGGATTATTGGCAAAAAGTCTGCAATCCCTTCCTCTAGAGCAAACATGTAGAAACCTTACAAACAAGTGTTGCATAAGGTAGAATGGCCTTTCATTTGACTTTTTACTGCCACTGATGTTCAGGCTTGGCATACAAGGAGATTATCTACTAAAAGAGAAATGGGAGAACCAGGGGAGGAGGGATGAATACAGTTCATAATTTACTGGCTCTCACTTTCCGTTTTTTAATCTTTTTGCCCCTGCTGCCTGCTGACCATCAGGCCATTCTTAGTGTACTGGCCAATTTGTTCTCCATTAACAAGCCAAGAACTGCTGTCATTTAGGCAGCCAATAGGGGTGTTTTTAAGTCCCTGTCCCCCTCACTACACAAGGTTCAGCATGGAATTGGTGTTCGTGAGGGTACAGCATCATCGTCCGCAGCTGATGTAACCCCCTCAAGACAACCCTGTCCCCTCAAAGCTAACACTCCTGTGGAGTGTCTGGTCTCCAAACGGGATTCATCAGGGGGAACATTTGTTCCAAGCATGAACACGTACATACTCCCATCCTCTGAGGAGATGCAAGCCAGCAAAACCATGTCACTTCCCTCCCCCCATGCCAGCTTCATCTGATGCATAAGTCACTGTACAAACTTAGGTCACATGTGTTGTAGTCCATGTTTTATCCTGCTATGCCAACAGAGATGGTGGTTCTCATTTGCAGTGGTGGTGTACATAAGCACAAACCAGTTGGGTTGCCTTTACCAGACTAAAGATTAAGGACAATGCATGCTTAACAACACCAAAGCAGGTATTACAGAGAATGAGCAGAAAAAAGTTTTACCTTTTCATCGGTAAGGAGGATAAATGAATGGGACAGACATGCTTTAAGAAAAGTCCGCTTAAAGCCAGTCAGTCAAGGGAGCTAAGACACCACGAAGGTAATATGGGAGGGAGTCATGTTGCCTTACATGACTAGATACCTGAAAGATGGACACATAGAACTGCAACAGCAGCTTTAATAAAGAAAACTCTTTGTTTTAATACAAAACAAAACAAATGTTAACTACAGTGGGGGTGTACTCAGTGGAGTGGGGCACACTGCTAAAGCAATGGGTGATCATTATGTTCTGTACTGGATTATAACAACAATATATAATGCTGCTAATTTCTTCATACTGACTTACATTTTCTGTCATTTTTATGGTCTGGATCATAAGCCAAAATGCTCTTCAGTATAAATACTTAGTTGCTGTATTTCCAGATATAAGATGTTATATCCTCAGTTATACTGAAGCACCAATATTTTTTATTACAAGATTTTTAACACTGGTACTGTATGATAAAACTCATTTAATTAATTTGCAATTTATCTATGCAGATACTATGCAAACCTAATCCTGAAATATAAAGCTTCTCACTGGTGTATTAAGATGTGTGTACCAGTTACAGAATCTTCAAGTCATCTATCAAGTGCAGATTACACACCCCCTGAAACCATCTAACAAGTACATTTATGTTAATTTACCACACAAAACAGTAATGAATATGCAAGCTCCTCCTCCTTCAGTTCTTGAACTACGGCTGTAACAATACTGTACATATTTTAATATCCTGTTAGTGACTCTGCCTGGGTCTACTTTATTAACTCGAACGTTCAAAAGTTCGAATGCATAAAGATCGACACATATGCATCGAACTCTTAAACGTTCGAAAGTTAATAAAGAAAAAAAAATACATTGAAAAAAAAAAAGATGCAGGCAGGGGGGCAAGTCCCCCTGCACCTCCCGCTACTTAAATATACCAACTCCGAGATCGCACTACATTTAAGTAAGCGGAACACTCCACCTACAGAGATTTCCGTTTACAGTTTTCGATGGCTTGCACTTTCGATGCATATGGTTCGATCCATATGTATTCGCGGTTTTACGCTTTCGTGTAAATAAAGTAGACCCACTCTGCATTATACAGGTATCAAATATTTCAAAACTATATGCTGTAATATAGCTTACACTCTGATTTGGTTCTTCAGATGCTGGCACAAAGTCCTAACTGCAGCTACTACTCTCACTTGTTGACAAATCCAACAGCTACATTATGTATTTTTTTAAACTCATGCAATCAGATCGGCAGAATTTTTAAAGACGAAGATCACACCCCGGTAATTGCATCTTGCCTCTCAATATGTTGATATAGCAACCTATGTAGGCGAGATGGATCCCATACATAACTAAAAGTTTTCTTTACAAGGATATCATTATAAACAATAGACTAACAAGCACAGAAAAACAAAATGGATTACTTTGGACTTAGCAAACATGGAGGCATAGTCCAAAGCATATCAGTTTTGATCAGTTCAAAATATTTAAAGAGTTCAACGACGAAATAAGAAAATATGCAGGTATGAACAACTGTGGAGAGCAATACTGACAGCAACCTGGAAAGGAATCCCGGGGCAGTCATTATCACATAATAATAAAGCAGCAAGCAATGTAAAAAGCAACTCCAACAAACAAAAAAACAGGGTTCTAAATACCGATCTTTACCACCAGGCTTTTAAAAGGACTGTGCTTTAAAAAGCAGCTGCAACACTATAAGTTATTGTGTTTATGTAATGTTTTTTATTCCATCTATTAAAGAATATCTACTGTATAAATACATAACATTTAACATTCTCAACCTATCCCTTGTCTAACAGATGGTTTGATGCAAAGGGAGACAGATAGGGAGATTATAGGAGATAGTAAGACAGCATTGAGAAACAGTAAGCTCATTAATTCGATAAATGGAGCGAGACCTTATGTAGAAGAGAAGGCAGGTTACAAAGATGTGATACAGTACAATATTTCTATGATGTTCAGTATCAACATGGGGTACTCAATCAAGGTTTAAAGAAATGTAGTAGCTGAAACCAGGAAAGGACAAATCTTCAATCTTGCTCTCTGTAAGATTAATGCATTGAGGAATCTCCAGGTAAGGGCTTTGCTAACAAACCATGACAAAGCAACAATATCAATCATACTATCTATGGAGAAGGAGCTGCGAAAGCCACAGGATTAGGGACTACAGGGAAGAAAACTATGACAGAATAAGGTATCCATAAACAGAGATTTGGAAAGGTAGAATACAGCAATAAAATAGGGGAAATAAAAAATAAATAAAATGGCCGTTTCAGAATGGGTGGAAATGATAGTGCAGTATACAATTCGTGTTATAAGGCTAAATTCTTTGCTCAGTCAGATTTTATGAAAACATTTTTGAAAACTATTCACAAAGAACTTTGATGTCTGACCTGTAAAATATGTGCAGTATTCCCAGGTGCGCTACATTTAAAATGGGCATAGTGCTCCCCAGAGTAAACTCAGACGGGTTTGCCTCATAGTACATAAAAACCTTACATCAATTTAAACTTGATAACCAAGACAACAATTCACAACAAATTAAGAAACGTGCTCTGTCTACATACATTCAGGAGCAAAGATAGACATTTCACACCAGCAACTGTTTTACACACAATGTTCTAGGGCTATGGTGTCTTTCATTTTATGTAGCCATATGACTGACAGTTTAGTTGCAGCCTTTATAATTCTGTACTCACAATATTAGTATGCTAGGACATGTGAACTATTTGACTTGTCAAGCAAATCAGACCAGAAACATTATACAATTACTTTTCCCTCCCTTAGAAAACTTCCACCTCTGCAGCTGGTGTTACTCCACCTTGTGTGTTGCTCCTCTGTGCTTGGGTATCTGTTTCTTCTTATTATACAAATCAGAACTGTTGAACATTCAAACACATCAAATAGTTGCTTATCTACTATTGTGTAAATGAAGTGTATACCTCGTCTTTTTTGAGACGTGCTACAATCTCCAGTTGCACATTAGTTGATAGAGATCTAAACATTCTGTTTCTGTTGTACTGAATCTTCTTAGGGTTACATATCTAAATATTCTAGTTTAGCTGTACTTCACTTTCAAGGAACATGGAGTATGGAACCAAAGTGGCATAATGTTCAGCCATGCTTTATGATGAAGTCTTCTCTACAATAATGCATGCTGTTTTTAATTGTGTTATGTCCTTAAGGATATGCTATGACTTGCACCTGAGGTACAGTAGTTAATGTTTGAAGTACTTGTTTAAATGTTCTCTTTCTATTTCTCATCATAAATACAAAAAGCTGTGAAACGTTTATTAAGATTGTTATTTCTAGGTATTACATTTACATGCTCTACTAAATGTAAACAGAAACATTAATCTGCAAAACATGTGGGTAGTAACTGTATACCCCAGTTGCATGCAGAATAAGTCTGGTGGTGATAATGTAATATACCTTTCAGGTATGAGCTTTTTAGTTTCATTTGCACTAAAAAACATTATGACTGCACAGTATATTTCAACATCCCATAATAAAGTTTAAATGGCTAACATTTCAAGCAGTGCAATCTCAATACAATGTTCACTAGTGCATCGTATCTCTTACTGATAAACTGCAAGATAAATGAGCCAGATAATGCACAGTATCGTACCTCTCAACCTCTTAGTGCAAGAAATCTGGACAAAGCCTAAAATAATGGGGGACAAAGGCTCAAATATATGGACAGATTTAAAATACTGCTGTAATAAACCTAGACACAGAGCAACAATATGAGACAAAAATCTGAACAGTTGAGATTTATGCATTGTATCTGTATTTTCCTCAGATCACGACAGAAGCTTCTATTTTTCTAATCATCTCTCCATTCATGTTACCTGTCAATCCTGTGAATGGGTGAGGAGTATTGTGTTCAAGATAACCAGCCTGAGTTGTTGCCTAAAGTCTATACTAGAGTTTAGAATAATTGCAAGTTAATTGATGGTTTTATTTTTGTAAAAGGAGTTCTAGCAGTACAAGTCATGTTTCAAGTCAGTGATACTATACAGACATAACTGAAAACTCATATTCCATAAGTAAATTTTCACAAATGAGTTACACCTGTTAGATAAAGTCAATATTTAGCCATAGGGTAAAGAGAACATAAAAGATAGTGGCACTTGAGAAACAAGAGATAAATCATCTCTAAGAATATGTGAATGAAAGAAATGGGGGCAGTAAAGTATCTCACAAGGGCAAATAGAGGAAAGGACAGCAGCAGCCATTAGAACATGAAGGCCTGCTACAGAAATGAATGGGGAAGGAAGAAATGAGTTAAGGGAGAACAGGGGACTAGTATAGAAAGGAAGAAAAAACAGGCTCAAGAACAAACAAAGATTTTGCATCAATGTTTATTAAAGCAGAGAAAGGAAGGTTACCCGTCTTGAAATATGGCCAGAAGGGAGGGTCAAGACAGCAGATGAGGAAATAAAATAAAAATGAGGTGTCTAAAGAAAGACAAGGCAGGATCTCACCAGGTAAACTAAACGTGGCTGCAAGGTTTTTGGCAAGACTCCAGACAAACTTATTTAACAGGTCTCTTTGGGATGGCCTAGTCCTAGAATCCTGCAGACAAGCAGATTCATCAGTCTACAAGAGCTAACAACACAGTAGCCCAGGTAACCATACTCCAGTGACCTTCACTTAAGGAGTAAGCAAAGTAAGGAAGCGATACTGTAGCCTTGACTTGCACTGCTGGAGCAGTGTGAGCTAGACACTTAATTTTAATACAGACTCACTACAGGTAGAACTTTTCAGATTACCCTGATTCACTTCCAGAACTGGTCTGCTACAGGAACTGGACAGACATAGACCTATAAATTTTAACTAGCTGGAGTTCAGCAATGCTTCTTACTCTCTCCACTACACAGACTTCTTACAAAGACAAAAGTGTTACGTGTGGGAAGCGGATGTTTCGGACAAGCAGAGAAGTAACTACATATCAGGGAACAGAGCTAGGATTCAAACACAGGTCGTCAGTATTTATAAGGACAGTAATGAAGACTGGAAGAGGAAAAGAATAACGAAAATTGTTCAACTCACTCCCACAGATCAGTTTACAAAAAGCACTGTATAAACAGCAAGTTGAATTTAGTCACACTAATCAAGACACAGACTGTTGTACAAACAAACATTTAAACAGATAAAAAGACCTTGGTGGCTTTTTTTTTCTGACTAAGCGTGCAGCTCTTGTCAAAGTAGACATGGCGATGCTCTGTTCCAAATACCCCTTGCTTCCCTCTCACTACACCTGCAGCTGATGTTTCGTCTTGTGCTGTCAGCTGTTTATTATTAGGAATATCACAACTTTATAATGCAGATGGAGAACAGGATCAGTTCCTATAATGTGGTAGGCTGTAAGTAACTGCACATATGAGCAGAATAGCCAAGTCCTGAGGTCTTTTTATCAATTGAAAAATTATTTTTTAAATATTTTTATTAAAGAGTTAATCAGAAAGTCAAACAATTTTAACAAGAAAAAAAACATCTGTTCACAGCAATTCTCTATTCAGTTACAGGTATGCAACAATAACCAAAATTTTTACTATCTATATCAAATGCCAACAGCTTTAATGCCAATACAAACTCTCACAATCATATTTCATATTTAGATATCAGGTATATCACCTGCCACACAGGTGCAAGGCTTCACTGTTCATTCAGAATTATCCACACTCCTCTACCACCTGCATTTCATCCCCTCTTAAAGAAAAATAAACTAACTGTTTATACAGGCTGTTCACCAACTGCCAGTCCTGCTGTCTTAAGCCACACCCTGATGGGGTAGTTTGACCTCATAGAAAAATCATTCAGCATTCTCTGAAGGATCTGCACTCAACCTTCATTATGCTAGCTAAGCATCACCACTGAGGCAAAAATGTGTTGAAATTGATCAAGACATAAATGAGGATACCTCCTGATGAAGATACCTCCTGTAGCTGGTCCAGATATTTAACTTATTTATATATTTATTGAAATTTGATTATGGGGAAAGTCTGACGGAGTCGGATCATGTTTTCAGTAGAGGCCCAGGAAGGAAAGCTCCAAAATATTACAAAACATTTTTCAGAACAATAATTTTACAATCTTCAAAAATAGTACAAAACAGCTACAGTTTAAATAATTATCCCAAATTAGACAGAATTTGAAATCATTTGACGGTGCAGTGGTGCATTGGTTAGCACTGTCACCTCACAGAAAGAGGTTCTCTGGTTCGATTCTCAGCTGGGGTGCCTTCTGTGTGGAGTCTGCATGTCCTTCCTGTATTCATGTGGGTTTCCTCCGGGTGCTCCGGTTTTCTCCCATGTCACAGAGACATGCATCTGGAGTGTTTTTCCCCAGGCCTCCGCTGAAAATTGGCTTCATTCCAAGTCAGACTTTCCCAGTCAACAAATGTTAAAATAAAAAAAATAAAAAATGTGTTAAGAATACAGTTATATGGCAATTATTTAATATTTAGAGAAATTTTATTCAGTTTATAGAGTTGCTGAATGATTACTATGATACAAACAGGAATTGCAATATGAAGTAAGAGAAAAAAACAGGCCTATGGTATATTTAGAGAGAAAGCTGGAGGAGAGAAATTGATAGAAGTAAGGAAGTGAGTGAAGAAGGGGGAGAAAGGAGGTATAAGGTATGAACAGGTACTTTTTCACATTCAGGGATATACTCTATTCTGGTGTTGAGCAAGAAAAGAGTCAGATTTTGCTAGGAAGCCTTTCAGAATGGTTTTGGAAGATGGGAGAGAAGGTATTGACCTAATGGAAATGGGTAAGGAGTTCCAGAGCTTAGCAATGATACCAGTACAGGCAGTATCCAGCAGATTTCATAGGTTTGTGGACAGACAGAAGTTTTTGGTCACTGGATCATAATGACTGACTGAGAACATAGTTGTACAGAATGGTATTTAGTGATGGACAAGCAGATAGACGCTAGATAATTTTATAGGTGGTAAGAAGCTGTGTATGTTAGTTGATGAAGTAGTTATAACCAAGTTATGCTTTTAATGTAACAGAGTGGTGGGTTCTGAAAGGGGTTATTTGTTACAAATTTAGCAACTTTGTTATTACATTGGTCAAGTTTTGATTTTTGTGAATTTGTCAATGTCTGGTCACCCAGTCCAGATGGCAAGCAGTGTTGTTTTTTTATCTTTGGATGAAAATCTGTGTAAAGTGCCATGGTGGGGCCTGAGACAACAGAGCAGTTCCTTCTAAGGCACTAGCTTTAAAACTTTTAAAGCCCAGTTTATAGCATCTATAAGAGCGTCATACACACTAGGAAGTTGGTTGAGGTTCTTCCTGCTAAAAGTTGGCAAGCGATTCTACCTGATAATTCCTGTTCCTCCCTGCCTAACCTCTGCCATCCTGACTCCGGATCTGCAGCATGCCAAAGGCAAGTGGAATTGGGCAGCCCTCCAATGTACATACAAGTCCAGCAAGTCCAAGCCCACACTCAACATGGGCAAAGTAAATTTCCCCCATGAAAACATTGGTCTATCTTTCTCCCACAACAGTGCTGATAACATATTTTAATAACTATAACATTTATTATTTGGTGTAAACTGAAGAACTGAAAATGTAATGCTGACATATTTGGCTCAAAGTCCAACAATGACATTTTCCATTTTTCAATTAACTCCTTAAATTTCTGTCTTAATTTTGGAAACTGTATAAGAATTTCTTTCTTAATTTTGGAAACTGTATAAGAAATATTTACAGTCTATGAAAATGTAGGTATCAGATACACATCCCAAGATATTTAACAGAATTATATTATATTCCCATAACTGAGGAAACCTATTTTTAGTACCTCTGAGACAGCAAAACTCATTACTACATTATGTGTCTTTGTTACATTTACCTTATAATCTGACAATTTTCTCCAGAAAATGAAGACATCTAAAATATGCTGCTCAGGGTAATACAAAGTACAACAGGTCATCACCATGCAGGGAAATCTTTAGCTTTTTGGCCGATATAAATCTCTTAATACAGTGGATATAAAAAGTTTACACATCCCTGTTAAAATCCCCAAGTTTTTGTGATATAAAAAATGAGACCACAATAAATCATTTCAAAAATTTTCTACCTTTAATGTGACATATAACCTGTACAATTCAATCGAAAAATAAACAAATCTGTTAGGGGACAAAATATAAAAAATGAAAAAACATACAATAAGCTGGTTGCATAAGTGTACACACCCTTAAACTAATACTTTGTTGAAGCACCCTTTGATTTAATTACAGCATTCAGTCTTCTTGGGAACACACTTGCCATCAATTAAAGAGACTTTTATTAACCCCAAATAAAGTTCAGCTGTCCTAGTAGGATTTTCCTGACATTTACTCAGTTGCCCGCTACAGCAAAAGCCATGGTTCGCAGAGAGTTTACAAAGCATCAAAGGGATCTCATTGTTGAAAGGTATCAGGAGAAGGGTACAAAAAAAATTTCCACATCATTGGCTATACCATGGAACACAGTGAAGACAGTCATCAAAAATTGAAGAAAATATGGGACAACAGTGACATTGCAAAGTACTGGATGTCCCTCCAAAATTGATGAAAAGACAAGACAAAAACTGGTCAGGCAGGTTGCCAAGAGACTGACAGCAACACTGAAAGAGCTGCAGGAATTTCTGGCAAATACTGGTTGTGTGCAACATGTGACAACAGTCTCCTGTATTCTCTATATTTCTGGGCTATGGGCTAGGGTTGCAAGACAGAAGCCTTTTCTTACACAGAAAAATATCCAGGCCTGGCTAAAATTTGCCAAACAATACATTAAGTCTCCCAAAAGCATGTGGGAAGATGTGTTATGGTCTGATGAGACCAAGGTTCAACGTCTTGGCCACAATTCCAAAAGGTACGTTTGGCGCAAAAACAACACTTCGCATCACCAAAAGAACACCAGCCCCACAGTGAAACATGGTGGTGGCACTATCATGCTTTGGGGTTGCTTTTCTTCAGCTGGAACTGGGGCTGTAGTCGAGGTGGAGGGAATTATGAACAGGTCCAAATACCAGTCACCTTTGGCCCAAAACCTTCAGACATCTGCTAGAAAGCTGAAGATGAAGAGGAATTTCACCTTTCAACATGACAATGACCCAAAGCATACATCCAAATCAACAAAAGAATGGCTTCACCAGAAGAAAATTAAAGTTTTGGAATGGCCCAGCCAGAGCCCAAGCCTAAATCCAATAGAAAATCTGCAGGGTGACCTGAAGTGGGCTGTGCATAAGAGATGCCCTCGTAATCAGACAGATTTGGAGTGCTTTTGCAAGGAAGAGTGGGCAAATATTGCAGAGTCAAGACGTGCCATGCTGATAGACTCCTACCTACCCAAGAAGACTGAATGCTGTAATTAAATCAAAAGGTGCTTCAACAAACTATTAGTGTGCGCACACTTATACAACCAGCTTAAGTGTTTTTTTATTTTTTTATATTTTTCCTCTAACAGATATGTTTGTTTTTCAATTGAATTGTACATGTTATAGGTCACATTAAAGGTGGGAAAAGTTTTGAAATTATTTTTTATGGTCTCATTTTTTATATCACAAAAACCTGGCATTTTAACAGGGGTGTGTAAACTTTTTATATCCACTGTATTTGCCAACCGGAGTACTTCATCAAGGGCTCTAAATATAAATCCAGCAGCAAGGGGAGAAAGAGGACAACCCTGCATTGTTCCACTAACTAAATGAAAAGATACAAAACAAAAATTGGAACAGTCTCCAAACGATGGTATAAAACAACAAAATACTTAAAACTATGTCACACTAAAACAAAACTGGACGTGTTTCTCAATTGTATTTTTATTGTGAATGGTAACATGATTTTATTTCAAGTTTTTAAGCTAATGTATTTTTTGTGTCATTAATTTCTGAAGAAGTCTATTGCTATTGACAAAAGCATGAAATAAAGTTACATTAATGCTAAAGAGTTGTTTTAAGGTTTGCTTCTGGCTTAACAGTGGTTTTAAATGAAAAGACACCAAAAACTCTGCATTTACCTTCACTGGAGCCGAAGCACCATAACAGCAGCAACAAGAGACACTAATCTGTCCATCTCAAAAAATGTCAAAACTTCAAAGAAAAGTACTCCCAATCTGCTTCAACAACCAAGCTGACCACATACAAAGTAGGCTTCAGTTTCTTGGCTTCTTGTATCAAATATAATGTCTTAATGACAGTATTGAATGTTTGCCTTCCCTTAACAAATTCTTATTGTCCCAAGTGAATCAAAGAAAGAAAAAAAGCAATGTGGTCAGCCTGGATGTCAAATTCAAAATCAAAATTTTATACTCCTATTTAAGTATGGAAAGTTGCCTGTATGAGGTTAAATAAGGGTTCCTATCACATAGTTGAACTTGTACAAGTTCGAACCTTATATGGTTGAGACCATAAGTTCAAACTTGTACAAGTTCGAGCGTTTCAATGGAAATCTCCGTAAGGGGAGGTTTATATTCTGTTGAATGAGGTGCGATCTCAGAGTTGGCTTGCCCACTACTTACAACAGTTTATTTTGTTTCTACTTCTTTTTTTTTTTTTAATTCATAGTCGAAGTTTTGTAACTTCAAACAGAATGGTCTGTACATTTCGTGTTCGAAGTTATAAAACTTTGACTATGTGATACAGACCCGGTTAAATAGAGTGCTTTACGTCTTTCAATGCAACCGATATAACAACCTGCTTCCTTAACCATAGAAATTAGGGAGTTCTTAATTTAAACTTATCACTCCCTGCAACACAGCAAACATCCCCCAATGATACAATGTCAATGAAAGCTCAACCAAGCCTGCAGACCTTTTAGAGAGATGGGCCAGTGGCCTAGTGGGCTAATGTAGTATACTATAGTTGACAGTGTCCTGGGTTTGAGACTTGGGGGGTGTTATTATGGGCAATTTTTGGGGGGATAGATTTGTAAAGGTTCATGGGCCATTTGCCTAGTACACACCTATGAACCAGCAAATTCCTCTCTCCCACTTAGTACCATCAAGCTTTCAAGTTGGTCTACTGCTAACTTTGGGAGAGTAAATTAAAACAGAAACTTGTACAAGGAACTCTAACCATGAAGCATTAATCCCCACCATGTAAAACTGAACATAATACCAGAAAAAATCTATAATCTACACTGGACTGTATACTTTCTGCTGCTTCAGATCATCCCACACCTATTTAACTGTCAGTCCTAGCTACCCTTGATTACTCAAGTAAAACATTCGGGTTCTCCAAGCCCCAGGTTAGTTTTCAAAACAGCCACTCTGATGACTTTCTCTTATCCCAAGATGCATTTTATAGATTATCTTCTGATTCCCTTTCTCTCTGTCTATATCTGGACCTCTAACTACCGTGAGAGGTTATACTTGCATTTGTCCAAGACACCCTTGCCATTCAGTCAGACCAGACTGTCAAAACCTTTGTTTATCTCAGTTAACTTTCCAGCTGCTCCTGAAGTGAGCCCTTAAATACTCCCAACCAGATTATAATGCCTTCACTATCCTCCAGCATTTTAGTCCCCAGCCAACAAGCTGCAAAAGGATGTCCAAAAACACCAATGTTGCCTTTTCACCCGTGTTTATATAACAACTGAAAATAAAAGCTATACAGTTAATATCTCAACAGATCAAGCAGCAATAGAGTTAATATCTGAACACACTGAACTAAATAAAAAGATTCCACAGACATCAAAATCATATTGGTTTTGAAAAACATGATGTAAACCTTTGAATAATATTTAAAGGCATGTCTATATGAACGTTTAGAAGGTGTTACATCCATCAAACTCAGCACAACAAAACAATTCCCTTAAAATCCATGAAGAAAGAATTACAGGGATGGTATACTCTGGTGACTGTGTGCTATGTCCTGTCTACCTATTGTCTACTTTTACATATCTGCCCAAAACATCGGATACATGACCCAACATTTAAAAATGCATACTACATGAAATCAAAAGAGCTCTTCCACACTGCTTCACTCCCTCCCAAACAAGAAGATGAATTCATCCTCTAAAACCTAAATTTTGTGAGCAATGTGCTTTGCTTGGGCTGTTAAATGTCTCTTCTGCAAAAAAGAGGGCAAACCTTCCTTAAGTAAGCAAAAAAACATTCTCAGAGTTTACCAATCCATTTATTTTTTCCAAAAACGTGACATTATAAAATGATATAAAAAGGATAAGTCTGCATACTGCAACTATAGTACCTTTCAGAAAACTAGCCCTTGCTCCTCCATCAAGAGCAGAACATTAATACACATTTATTCAATCATCACTTAAGACATAAGCACATACATATCAATAGAACAGTAAACAAACCCTATTAACATCATATTTATGCATTATATTACAAATATGTTTTTAACAATTATTCACTGCAAGATTACAAAATTTGCTCAATTCCTGCTTTCCCTTAAACATCATTTCTCCTCCTGAACATTACTTTGCATGTATTCGTCCCACAAATCCTATTGATTTATGGGTAAATTGCATCTTCCCTGTTCTAAACATCCTACCTCTACTACTTTTACTATCCTTACAATATTCAGTATGTCAATTACAGTTGGTTTAGATTTTGTTTTCCTTTTTCTAGAATTTTTTTCTGGCAGCCAATAGCAATAAGCCTAGTAAGACTATACTATGTAGTAATTAATAATTATATTCATTAATTAATAATTAGTATGCATTAATTGCCAATAGGCAATTTAGATCCTGTGTCCCAGCTCAAAAGAATCATTTCCTTAGTTGCAGCCATTTGACCCACCAACATTTCTGAAGAGTACTCTGTAGGGAATGTTTAAAATCTGCCAACGTCTTACACTCCCCCAAAACACGCCCCCAGTTACCTTTGTCTTTTCCATCAAACCTCCAGCATTTGGTATCTACCTGAGGAAAATTTCTCTGAAGTCTGTTTAGATTATAAAAATCATATGCAAACACTTACAAGCAAAAATCTAAAACTTTCTGGTTTCTGTCACATGCTTGGTTGCCATACAGATGTCTCTCCATTGCTCCTTTGTAAATTGCCTTTCCAGTGTCCTTTCTCAATCTTTTCCAACATCCTCGGATTGATTCTTATAGTTATATGTCCTACAAATTTTCCCCTTTTTAACAGCAGCTTCTTTTCTAGACTCAACTAAAAACTCTACCAAAGCTGGTCTTTCACTTAGAACCTCCCTGTCACTTTTTCTTAGCCTGTAATTTGATAGCAATGGGAGAGCAGTCACTAACCTGCAGTCCAAATCTACTTGGTCTCATCCCACTAGATTACCTTTCATTCCCTTCCCTAGTTACTTGTACCCAATACACTGCTTCTCTTATCAATTTTCTCCTGTAGATTCCAACCCCCTACTTCCTTTATTCTTACTTTCAGTCATCAAAATCACATTTGTCCATTCCCATGTTGGCTTAGATCTTAGAATACTTTCCTCAACTTTATAAATATTCTGTGTGGTTGATATTGTTCTCCTCAAGGATAAGCATCCAAAGTCCATCTCTCTCTCTCTCTTATTTTTGAACTTTCCCCTTCATCATCATTAACCCTTTCCACTTTGATATAACCTTCTGCTTGTGTTAAATATATAAGCCTTAGGTGTATATAAAGTATCATTTCAAATCAGGTAATCTTAAACCACCTTTTTCTATGGGAAGGATCACCTTATCCCACTTAATTCTTGCCCTCTTCCCCTCGCCTCTCATTTGATATCTACAATAACTCTACTGCTTGATAAAAATGCAACTGACCTGTATATACAACTAAAGGGATGAAAAATATTTTCACTGCTTGTATCTTATCTGTATCCATAATCAAGGGCTTCCAGTTTCTCAATATTTATATTATTTTTTTAGTCTCCTCCCACATATTCTAACCTGACACAACAGTATCCTTTTTATCCATACTCCTAAATACTTCATCTTATCGCGTCCCCATAAATATGAATATTGCTAAACCATTTCATGTTGGGTACATATATTATTGCTACAGGCTTTGTTTTATAGTAGTTAATTTTACATCCTCTTTATCAACAAGTACAAAATATCATCTGTAAATAAAACCATTTTTTCTTGATTACCATACCAGTTGTATCCCTTAATTTGAGAGCCCCTTATTTTCTTTGCCATTAGCTCTAAATATATAGCAAGTAACAAAAAGGAAAGAGGACACCCCCACCTGGTTCCTCTGTTCAAATATAGCTTGACCCTTCTCCAATGGATCCCATTGCTAAAGATGATGCCAATACCTCTGACTTCTACTTCCACTTAAATAGTTGTACTAATAAAGCAGTTCCTATCTGTATAAAATATGACAAATTAAAAACAAACCCCTGTGGTGGGATGCATGCTTATGCAAATTATATAACGAGGGAAAGAAGTTGCTTAATGCTTAAAAGGGGAAGAAAGGGGTAATTAGGAACATATTTTCTGTAAGTGTAATGAGTTGGCAGACTGAGATTCCCTGCAGACTGCTCTGTCAGAGATACCAGGTGTGCAAATTGGTGTAACTAGGGAAATTATTTTTCCAAGCTATGATACAGAATCGGACTTGCCTAGACATAGTAAGGCCGTGCTGGGTCTAATTATGGTGGCTGACAAAAAAGTAATTACTAGAAAATGGAAATCAAAGTCTAAACCAACTGTACTAGACATAGTGAATACAGTAACAGAGATAAAACAACTGGAATTGTGATCTTTAAAAAAGGGTAGGAGCAAATTACATACGAAAAATGAGAATTGTGGGAACAATACATACAGAGGAGGAATGAGGTTTAAAAGAAGGCAATACTTGAATGAGCTACATAATGTTTCACTGACAATGACTAGGTAGATTATAAGTTATGTATACTATTTGCAACTAGGGTTATATCAACAGGGTTTGTGATGTAAAATGCTTGCAGCTGGGATTATGTCAATATGGTTTGTTTCCGTTTATATAAATGTATGAATGCCTATGTCATAAGTGATTAAAAAAGATCTTTCTTGTTTGCTCTTCATGTTCGGAGAAAAGAGCTTTAAGGAGAGGTGTGTAACACTGGGGTCAGATGTTGATAGTTACACCTCTGACATGGAATACTGTTGAGAAAGAAATTACTGAACCTGGATCTATGCAAATAGTGAATATCACACAAAGTTGCACTTCAGTCTCAAATTGCAATAATTTACTGCAATTTAAATGAAGAAATAACTTGACCAAAACTGTTGGAAATGTCCAACCATTGCAAGAAACCTAGTATAAGCTAAGTATGGAAAATGGTGTTATTAAAGAAAGTGAAACAGTAATTGATATAAATGAAGGCAAGTGCCTTAAAGCATTAATTCCCTTTTATATGGTTCTATAAGTATTCATACTTGACTTGTACATTGTTCTTAATATATTTTATTTTTATTTATGCTTTTTCTACCATTTTTTAATCAACTGAATTTGATATGAATATTTAATTGTCTTAACTGATTGGCTACTTTGAGATTATATATATATTGAGTAAGGTATGAGATGTTTTATTAAGTCTGATGAAGCAACCTGGAAGGTCGAGAAAGCGCTCACTTTGTTCTTGCAATAAAGAATTTTCCTTCTACTGTGGCAGTTCGACTTTTTTATACATATTTTTGGCTCTGAGGTGAAAACCGAGCTGTTTATCTGGTACTTGTGTATTATTTTTCTCTTGAAACTGTTTGTGAACATCAGGACCAGAACATGGCAGAAGGATATGAAGTTGAACTGAACTATAATCCAAATGGGAATGTCAACACCCAAAATAGAATGGAACATTTTAATAGAATCTTAAGAATGGAGGTAAACCCACTGGTTGAGAGACCAGTTTTCTCTAATGAATATTCTGTTGATATAGATGATAGGGCACAAATGCTCTTTAAAGATAAATTTAGAGCCTTTGAAAACAAGTTGTATAAGTACAAAAGGATCCAATGGCAGAGATTTCATTTGGAAGCATGCTTAAGGTATAAAATTGTTCCTAGAGGATAGAGAGTTTTAATTATGCCAACATATGGGAATGCTCTCCCCAATCTCTTGAAGAAATGGCAGCAGCTTAATTTGCAGTTAAGCTATGACTACATGAATTTATTAATTGAATACTTTCTACCTGATGAAAGGGAACTTGCAAATTAACTGAAGGCTATGCAGATCGATTTATGCACAAATGTTACAAATAACATCATTGGTGACAAGCTATGGGTACAGCTTGTGCAAATAGCTACGCCATCCTAACTCTAGTTCAATGGGAAGAAACGTTTTTATTACAGGGAAATGAATTCAGCAAATATGTACTGTGGTATGCATGTTTTGTGGAGGACATGTTTTTTCTATGGGAAAACTCAATCAAGATGCTAGGTAGACTTTTAGAATACCTATATATGACACCATTTTTAAAATTTACCTGTAAGTACTTAAATGAACAGATGGAATTCATTGATGTTCTAGTGAAGAAATCTGAAATAGGGCAGATGGTTACTAGCCTTTACAGAAAACCAAGTAGAAAGAATTCTATATCACATAAAAGTAGCATGCACCAAAGACATGTTAGCAAAAACGTCATGAAAGGGCAATTCCTGAGAGCTTCAAGATTACACAGTAAAAACGATGAGTTGGAGAGGTCCATGGAAGTGTTAAGAGGAGAACTACTTGATAGATGTTATAACCAGACAGAAACAGATACCACCATAAAAGGAGTTTACCAAGAACGTCAAGGGAAGTATAGACCTTACTTCTTAAAACAAACTACAACAGGTAACCCTGAAACTGACTTTAGGGAGGAGAAACACAGGTTCCCTATTACATATGCAAGTGATGTTAGTGAATTCTGTGATATATTCAAGAAAAATTGGAACATATTGCTAGCCACTAAAGAACTAGAGGGTGTCATAGACTCTGTACCTCACTTTTCATTTAAAAATAAAAAATCACTTAAAAGGCAGCTATGTTACAAAGCCCAAACACATAAGTCCCAGAGTACATCAGAGAGGATAGGGACATACATGTTTAGGAACTGCAGGGCTTGTAAGTACATTTTTTCATGCAGTACCTTTACACATCCACAACAAAAGTTTAGAATTTAATTCAATTTCTATTCAGAGTGCAGGACTAAAAATATAGTTTATCTTAGTTTTTGCTAACACTGTAAAGTTTTTTATGTGGGCAAGACTAACAGAATGCTCAAAGAACATAGTCTGGTGCACATGAGGGACATAGCAAATAAAAAAGAGAGCAGTGCCCTAGCTAAACATGTAGAACCTGAGGGGATGCACCATGTTTTTAAATTCTTAGTCTTAGAAGTTCTGGAAGAAAATATCAGAGGGGGTGACCTTAGAAATAGAACGGAAGAGGCTGAGCAAAAATGGATTTTGCAACTAAATGCAGATAAACCCCCAGGAATAAATTAAACTGTTTCTTTGAAACCTTTTTTAAAGGCAAGAGCCTTAAAGCATTAATTCCCTTTTATATGGTTCTATAAGTATTCATACTTGATTTTGTACATTGTTCTTAATCCCCGGGATTCATGAAGTTTGCACCAGGTGCAGGTGTATCATCGGTGTTCTAACACCAAAGATGGCCACCGAGCGATTCAGGTACGAGCCATTCCCACGTGCACTACCTGAGTACGCTACGCCCACACAACACCTGAGCCTTGTATGCTAATTACCCCATTTGCAGCAGTGTAGCATGCAAATGAAGCTATGTAGTGATTCAGGAAGTGGTGCAGGCATAGTGTAAGCATGCAGAAATGTAAACTGTAAAAAAACGGTTTACATTTTTGCAAACATTAAATCGGAGCCAGGAAAGCCGACCAAACACATGTATTATATTGTTAATATATGCCAATGGCATAAAAAACATGGACAAAATATAAAATTAACATTTAATATATATAGTCGCACTATTGCGATGTGGAACCGCAGGGCAGCGTTGCGCAAAGGGGATCACAAGGAATATATAAAAATATAGAATAAAACCGCAATGAAACACATCACAATTTTACAAGTTTACATTTTTGCAAACATTAAATCGGAGCCATGAAAGCCGACCAAACACATGTATTATATTGTTAATATATGCCAATGGCATAAAAAACATGGACAAAATATAAAATTAACATTTAATATATATAGTCGCACTATCGCGATGTGGAACCGCAGGGCAGCGTTGCGCAAAGGGGATCACAAGGAATATATAAAAATATAGAATAAAACCGCAATGAAACACATATCACAATTTCCCCCATAATAGTCAATGGCAGGCATGCTACACCATACTCATGGTGCAAGGGTTGCTAAGGGGCAGTGGCAGTGTTATGTGCAGTAGCTAGGAATTAGTAGGCAATGCCATGCAAAAGAGAGTAGTAATAGTGAATCGCAGATTCCCCGCTGGTGTAAGGATGCACCTCACAGCATAGCATTATGACAATGAGGTGAGCTCTTGAGATAAAGATGACATCAAGAGAGGGGTGTGTCACCATTGCTGTAAGCACATTGGAGCACTGCTAAACCGGTCTGCCCCTAGCTAGGCAAAGCTGCAGGATAGGGGTGTGTCGAATTGCCCATAGCTATGCTTAGCTGAGAGTACACAAGGTAACTGAGTATGCATGTGAACGGAGTTGAAAACGTGTGTAAACCCGGTAAACGGGTATGCGCGGCGTGCACTGCAGCTGAAACAGGAAGGATATAGGAAAGAAATAAGGAAATGCTGCAGTAGTGAAACTGGAATACAAATGACTAACACCTAGGAGCCTACAGTGGGCCATTGACAACAGCTAACAAGGCTGCAAGCAGCTACCTGCAGAACAGGGAAGGGGAGAGGCTGTACTGCAAAGAAAACAGCAAAGTGTCAATGCAGAACAAAGGCGATATGCAGTACATCAGCTACTAGGCACATTTCGCCATGACTGGGTAGGGAAAGTACAAAACAAGAAAGACGGCAGGTGGATGCATGCCTGATAATGGGAGGGGATCCAGGTCTAAAAGTGAATGAAAGGGCAACAGATTAATCAAGGCAGGCAAGTAGATCTCCACAGTAAAGGCCCCACACATGCAGTACTCATTGCAAAACCCATAATTAAGACACACAGCAGCTGGAATAGCTCATACACACCCACTTACATCAGCAGCATCCATAGCACAATACTATAAAAAGTGTGAAAGCACCTCACACATTTGTGTATTCCCATACACTCTGCACCAGTGGTGTATACAGATGGGGAACTTTTATTATGCACATGATAGGGGCTGCCATAGCTGTGATCCACCAGCATGTGTTGGAGACTGAAGGTGGTGTGGAGAATGATGCACACAACCACCGCAGGCACCAGAGGAGGAGGAGAGTGTTCAGACCCAGGGTAACCTACCAGGGACTACAAGATCTGGAGATAGTAAAGCATTACAGGGTGGACAGGGACACCCTACAGCAACTTGTGGAGCTGTGCCGGCCACACCTCAGAGCCAGAAAAAACAGAGGGAAACCCATCCCAGTGGATACGAAGGTATGTGTTAGCCTGAGAATACTAGCTACAGGTACCGTTCAAAGACCAACTGGGGATATCATGGGTATCTCACAGGTATCAGCATCCAGGGTACTACAGCAATTCCTGGATGCCATGTTACCACATGCCAATGAGCACATATACGCAAACACAAACGCAGGAGGAGTTGGCCAGGAATCTGCATCTCTTCCACTGTGTGGCAGAATACCCGGAGGTACTGGGTGCAATAGACTGCATGCACATACACATCAAGTCACCACCCAGTGAGCAAGGTAGGCACTACATAAACCTCAAGGGATACCCCTCCATCAACTGCCAGGTCATGTGCAATGCCCAGGGCATTATCATGGATGTGTGTGCTGGCAGCCCTGGAAGCTATCATGACTCCCACATCTGGCATGCCTCACAGCTGTATCAATTATTTGCCAGGGGGGACATCCCAAATGGCCACCTAGTGGGGGATGCTGGCTATGCACTGGAACTGTGGATGACTCCCCATCTGAAATGCACACACACCCATGCAGGAATGCCATAATGAGGCACATACACAAACCAGAATCATCATAGAGCATGTGTTTGGGATGCTGAAATCACAGTTCCATTGCTTGGACATATCTGGTGGAGCCTTGCAGTACTCTCCAGGCACATGTGCCCACATCTTCATAGTGTGTGCCATGCTACACAATATGGTCCTGCAGAAACAGCTGCAGCAGGGACAGAATGGTGAAGGCCCTCACAGCCCACCACCATTGCCAAGGGCCCCACAGGCACAGAGGTACTCAGACCACGAACACCCTGAGCCAGCCCCAGTAGGCAGACGGAGGTGTGCCCAGTATGCCCATGCCTTGGCAAAGAGGGAATGTATAGCACACACACTAACAGTGCGGGCACCTAGGGACTGACAACTTTCTCCACCTGCACACAGTAAAAATGGATGGCACACGCACAAGACTACCTGTAAATTGTCATGTATAGGCAGTCTACTGTGTGCATCCAACATAGGCAGCCGTACACTATTGCACACACAACAGCCATTGGCACAAGGTAAGTCAACACCTGAACAGTAAATCAAGCTATCAACATATGCAGATACTGTATGTCCAGATTCATAGGTAGGTACTTGGCAAACTGCCAGAGGCCATTCATAAGGCCAGCCAAAATGTGTCAGCTTTTGCCACACCATTGATTCATTAACCATCCCTCTGTGGAGCAGAGCCAATGGCGGGATCCCTGGGGTGCATCTACTGTTCCTCATCCACCCTTCAAGGTTTCTCTTACAGAGTGTAAGTGAGGGGCTCTGTATAATGTAGTTAGGGATGTTGTTCCAAAGTATGGGGAGTGTCTGTGACAGGAAGCTGTCCCTCCAGCATCTTCTGGTTATTGTTGTGGCAAGGTCAGCTCACTACAGTGTGCGGCTCACTGTGACATGGATTCCCATAGGTGGAGCATATCCATCAAGCCTGAGTTCAACATGGCTGTGTTGGCCAGGGGAGATCATCTCTGAGTAAACGAGATGCCACTGAGTAAAGCAGGAGTTTATTCAGTCTGGCTGCATAGGCCATATGTTGGAGGCCAGTATTCCCCTTGGTGAGGTACATTTGTGGACCCCCCAGCTGTTGGACGTATCCTCTGAGGTACATCCCACATGGGTTATTATACCCTATGATGGGACTGATGAGTGATGAGTAAAGGGGCAGTATAACCGCAGTATGTCTAGATAGGAATCCTTTAGTAATCAGATGGCCTACATAGAAGGATGTCCTAACTACTGTGGCGATATGATCGTCAAAGGGGAAATCACTATATACCTTAGTCTCCAGATACCCCATTACCTCGTCTGTATTAAAGTAGCTGTCTTTCATGTGTTAATATGTGGGTGCCAATTCCACAATGGAATGACCATGCAGTTAGTGGCACTTGGCTGGAGGCCGTGTCATTGGCACCCTGTGATGTTCTCTGTGAGGCCCCTTGAGGGACGTCTGTGTCAGCTGAACTATCAATCATGGCTCCCAGTTTTCAGTCATTGCCAAACATGGTCTGCCATAGTCCACCTGTGTTTGCCTGTACATCTGAGACGTATATGCCAAACAGTTGAGCTCCCAGGACTGAGACCTGTGGGACACCAGTCGTGACTGTTCAAGAGTTGGACCTGAAGACCGCTAGTCATATCATGTGGGTTCTGTGTGTAAGCCAACCTGTGATGTATGGGTGAATGTACAGGCTGATGTGTTTAGCAATAACACCTGAGTGGGGCATGGTGTCAAAAGCCTTGGTGAGGTCCAGGTAGTATGTGTGAACCACCTCCCCCATCGTCTAATGTCTTGTTGACTGTATGTAAGATGTCAAACAGGTTCAGTAGGCATGAACTGCACTCAACCAAGCTGACCTGAGTTGGGTCACGTGTTCAAAGGTTATCAATGTCATTGTTAATGAGTGCCATGAGGATGCGAACCATACCATTGCAGACCAGGCTAGTCAGGCTTATGGGGTGGTAGTTACCATGGTCAGTTATGATTTCACCTTGATGGAGTGGAATAACCATTGCCACATGCCATTGTATGGGCATGTAGCCTGTGGAGAGGCTGAGGTAGGAATGCTTAATTGGGGGGGGTCAGGTTGTCTTGTATAGTTTGCAAGATGCAGTCTGCGTCAACATCTGTCTCCATTGACGCTGTGTTCTGCTGTTAAATTGGCCAGTTCCACCTGTGTGTCTCTGATGGTTGGGATACTGTACCTTTCGGGTAGTGTTGTGGGCTCTTTAGGGGGTGAAGTATGCACCAAATGTATCTGCAAGGATGTTGGCAATATCAGTAGGGTCAGCATATTTTGTGCTATATTTCACCGGCACAGTTCAAATCTGTGTGTCACCACATAAATCCTTGACATAGCCAAATAAGGCTTTGTGGTTATCTTTCAAATCCTTGCGTATTCTCCTGCTGATGTTAGCCTTGAATGATGTCATGAGGGACCTACGTATCATACTAATAGTGGTCACGGATGTCTGCCCTTTGTGGAATTTGCTGTGTGCCTGGAACATTTTCCTACTTCTGTAGTATAGCCTGTTTATTGCAGAGGTCCACCAGACTAGTGTCCTTGTCTAGGAGGAGTGAGTCTTGGTTTATCAGTGATGGCACAATCCATACATCCATGTAGGTGCTTATAGACTGCATTTGTAAATCTGTCTCTATCTTGAGCAGTGTTTCCCCTTAGCGTGGGGGTTGTGAAACCCTCCCACCCCTGTCACTAGTAGTGTAAATTTAGCTGTAGGAAAGGTATACACTGTGGTATCCGTGGGTGGGGGAGATGGTAGGGTGTGGAAACAGTGAATACTTCATGGTCAGATCTAACCAGTGACTGGTTAACCTCCACTGTGGTGCTCCTGTTGCCCATGTTGGTGAAGACCACATCTAGTAGTTTCCACCCCACGTTAGGGAGGTTACCACCTGATACAGGGCATATGAGGTGATACATTCCAGGAAGCGCTGGTCCTGGAAGTGAGTACCGGACTACGTTTCCCAGTTAATGGTATGGTAGTTGACATCAACCAATGCCAAGGTGTGCGTTAGGACTGTCATGTTCTCCACTGTCTCCAGGTAGGTGGAGTGGAGGTCCTGGGTCATGGAGGGTGATCCATAGCAGGCCACATTCCACATTGCAGTTGTGGCTGATGTTAGCTGTATGTGGATGATCACAGAGGTATCATGCTGCCCCACTAACCTGGAGATGTAGGTATCCCTGATGAATATGGATATAGTCTCTCCATGTCTGTCAGTCCATGTTCTGTGGCTGAAATGTGTGGTATGGTTTGTAGTCTGGTAGTGCTGGTGTGCTCTCAGGAGCCTTAAGACACATTTCAGTTAATGCAAAGATGTTGACGTTGTCCATCCTGAGGAGTACTGTGAGTGCAAGCATGTTGTGATCACAACCCCTGGTGTTGAGTAGCATAATCCTCATTGAATCTACTATTGTGCTGTTTATGGAGCTGGTATTCACCTTCGAGACTCTCCTAAATAAGGCACCATGGGGGGCCAATAGCCTTGGCCAGTATTCCAAAGTGTAAGGCTGACACATAGGCCGGTATGGTATCATTGTATGCATGTTCCCCATCTGTGCTTGTTTTTCATCTCCCTTGTAGGTGACCTACTGGTAAGCAATAGAAAGCCTTAAACTTAAACAAGTCTTCTAGCTTCCAAGATAGGCTTTTGGAGTGACTAAGTATCAGTGTTCTGTATGTTCTTGCTGTACTCAACTGTTTCCTGACTACATGGTGAGTTCTCACTGTATATTGTGATCTGAAGGTCTGTTTATTCGTATATTATGGCTGTGATGGCCTGCACATTAGAGGTTCACAGATAGCCTACTACGTATCTGCGCAAGGGCAATTAGAAGCATAGCAACAGTGTGTTGGCCTTCCTAGCACCATTGATGAAGTAAATGAGCCTCTGTCAAGCATAGCCAATGAAGCAATTCCAGGCACAGTTGCTGGAGGCTGTTGAAGACTGGGGTTGTGGAAGGTGACAGGGGCACTTAGTGATCTAAAGAGGGTATGTTAATGTGGCAATTCAACACCATTCAATTCCCCCAACAGGTCTTGCAGCTATCAACCTGGACAGGCTCCCCCACCCCCTGGCTGTATGGGTCTGGGACACATGATCCCAGGGGTGTATAGTCTGTTATCCATTCACACAACAAGGTTTCCCTTGTAGTGTGTCAGTAAGGGGCTATGCCTAATGCAGTTAGGAATGTAATGTATTGTCTCACAGTACATTTGTTAGATGTTGTTGTTATTTCAAGAGTACGTAAAGCTCAGTGAGTTTGGGGGCTCCTGCCCTTTGCTTAGCCTAGCTTACACATAGAAATCATCTAAATAGGAAATAGGCGTAAGCAATGTTAATATCAACAGTGTAATGGTTACAGCATCTGCACAGTATCTGTGCATTCGAGGTTACAATCTCGATAATGGCAGCGATATTTATCATGTGCAAAAGTATACCTTAACCACAGCTTGCATAAATAGGTAGTAATCGTCTGTATAATAAACATTCGAATCACCCATATAAACCCATGTGTGCAGGAGAGTACAGTCAACAGAGAATGTAATGTTATGTCAGCACATAGTGAGATGTTACGTCACTGACATGTATATATCTGGAGTAGTTAGCGGATGTGGCCATGTTTGCGTGCACAGGTTATATGTTACAAAGTTTGTTTAACTGTGTTTAACCGCTGCTATAATGTCACACAAACACTTTTAAACATGCTTACAACTGCTTAAATGAGCCTTATTCTGCAGTAAAAAACATTCGTAAAGCATTGCAGGTGTCGAACCTTGGACCAGGCACACTATAGTCAAGGGACGTACCACTAAGCCATCCGAGGTGTACACATTTCATGGTCTTGAGACTACACCTTATACCATATGCATTTCACTGTAATGATTACAAATAGGACAGTGACTTTGCGTACATATGTACAGTACATTGTAATGTACTGTAGTTTGTGAACCAACAGATTCCAATCTACAGATGTATTACTGTTACAAACTAATACAAAATATATATATATATATATATATATATATATATATATATATATACATACACACACACACACACACATATATATATATATATATATATATATATATATATATATATATATTATACAGTTACATCAATAGCCAAACATATAAACATCTATGAACACACTTCATGACACAGAAGCACTCCAAAGGAATTGGAGTGTACACAAAACACATGCAGCTCTGGTATTATAACAATTAATATTAACCTAATTCACCATAGAAGGGGTGGCTGTTGTGTATGTGAAGATTGGGGTGGGGGAGGAATGATGGGTAATGCAAGCATGCCTCAAGATGGGCCTGGGTCAGATGTCCAATAAGTGAACTGGAGGGGCATACATGGAGTATGGGGACAATATAAAAATTACACAAAGCAAGAACCTTATTCATTCATAATACACCCTGTCATGTCACATTGCAACACCTACTTTCACAAACATATGAACATTAACATGTATCAGACATATATACACCAACTGACTGTCGCATTTTTTCAGTAGTGAGGAATGTCTGTAGTACAATGTATATTTTAAACACCATAACATTCGTACATATCTCAGATGCCTTAGTGGTAAAGTCAGTGACTGTGGTGTTCATGTTCCCCAGTTCAAGACCTGCAAGGGCTGTTAGGTTATTCTGAGGGCCAGAATAAGGGCTTTTGGATGCAGGTGGATTAAAGCTCTCTTAAGTAGTTGTAAGTGGGTTTCCATGTGTTTGTGTGACGGTAAGCGGCGCTGAAACACAGTAAATGGAGAAGCACTTCACACATTTGACCATTGCTTAACGTCGCACGGACCAAGAGAAAACCTGCTCACAACCACGTAAATGTGCATTATTTACACTTTACCTACCAGTGCCTACTCTGAGAGGTAAAATAATAACACCATCCAGGAGTAGAGCCCGCAACCATGTACTCCATCCTCAGAGTAACCTAACACTAAGCTACCTGAGATGTACCTATCCCAGATGTGTATGCAGACAGGTTAAAACACAAAAGGGAGGAATGTGTTGAAATAGGACAACCCGCCATATACCCAATTAAAGGTGTGGCTTTTGGATGCAGGTGGATTAAAGCTCTCTTAAGTAGTTGTAAGTGGGTTTCCATGTGTTTGTGTGACGGTAAGCGGCGCTGAAACACAGTAAATGGAGAAGCACTTCACACATTTGACCATTGCTTAACGTCGCACAGACCACGAGCAAACCTGCTCACAACTACGTAAATGTGCATTATTTACACTTTACCTACCAGTGCCTACTCTGAGAGGTAAAATAATAACACCATCCAGGAGTAGAGCCCGCAACCATGTACTCTATCCTCAGAGTAACCTAACACTAAGCTACCTGAGATGTACCTATCCCAGTTGTGTATGCAGACAGGTTAAAACACAAAAGGGAGGAATGTGTTGAAACAGGACAACCCACCATGTACCCAATTAAAGGTGTATGCTCATATATAGATTTTATATATATATATATATATATATATATATATATATGTGTGTATATATATATATATATATATATATATATATATATATATATATATAGAGAGAGAGAGAGAGACACACATATGTCGATATATACAGGTCTACATATATATGTAGATATATAGATAGGTTAAAAATATCTACACATCTATGGCAATACAGATAAACGTATGCAATAATGTATATATCTATATACATATACACACACACACACACACACACACACATATATACACACACACACATACATGTCTGTAGACAGCATCCGAAGTGGTCATATCTGAGTATAACATGGACCATAGCAATCACACATTCCACCCCTCCTCAAACAATATGAACATAACATATGAAGAATATATGCCAATACACTATTACAAATATGTTCTATGGACACAGTCACCAACACGACTGCAATGACTGCAAATATCGATGAGAGAATTACAAAGACAGCTTTCATTTTGCAAATCTTTATTACATTCCGATGTATTGCCAAAAGGATTCAAGGACTAACAGTACCTGCATGCTATACAGGAAGCATGTAATAGTGCCTTAATGAATCAGCCTGCAATTACCATAGTATTAGTCCACTAAGGGATAGATGTTCACATAGGGAATGAACACCCACACACATATAGACGTTTTATGAAAGGGGTTCCTACACACCTGCATGTGCTATGTACACCCACCAACATATACCCCACAACCGAAATAATTACAGCAATACATACTGTCATACCATAACCAATTAGGCAACTACTGTGCAACATCTGCTGAAACCTTAACATACCTGGACACAGACACGCTAACATGGCCCTATGTGAAATAGTTGTCATTATACAATTGAACAGCTGCTGATGTAACAGGGTTTGTATGAACTAATCCCGTTTCAGAGGGTTGAAAGGTTCGTACACCAGGACGTTTTACCGAGTACTGATTATTAGCACAGTATGATACACAGTAACACCAAACTAAATATGTCTGGTAGGCAAGGGAGCCCGCAGGATTTTTTGCAGGGGGGTGCAAACCCAGAGCCCCACCCATATAGCTCTCCCCGCCCCCTGCCAGCACAGCCCCGCCCACACCCACCCACCTCAAGCCCCGCCCACACAGCCATTCAAGTGTCCCATTACTTGGCTATTTCTCCCCATTTGCCATGGACACTGTTCAAATCTCTGTGTACATACTGTTTTATGCTTTAGTTCTACAATGATTACAGGCAGTTGGATTTAATTTACAACTTTTATTTCAAACATTATAGCCCAAATACTGATAGACATTTACTAATCCTAAACAAAGCAATAGTCTTACAACAAAAACAGACTTGGCATTAAAGCTTCTCTACTTTTGAAACTCACATTCAATGAAACAGCATTGAAACCCACATTCAAAGAAAATGCATCTGGCCAGTGGCAGATTATTTACCTTTGAACTGTTTTCAAGCAATAGGCTCCTTGCACACTGTTAGGGCCATGCAAAAGTTATTTGATTTACCTGATTGTATTAATTATAATATATAATATATAACTGAATTATATCCCTTGTATTATACAGCAACACTTGTTTGAGTGTGTTTTAAATTTATAGTTTTGAACATTTTTTTCCGGTAAGCAATGAAACAAAACATACAAACCAATAATGACAAACTGCCCAATTCAGAACATTTCAACCATAAAAGGCCACTCATTAAAATCCACCAATATCAGTCAATACACACAATCTCTGCCGAAGTAAAAGTAATCTGAATAATTCCACATTAAATATATTTGAAACTAATGAAGAGGTTGTTGCTAGAAAACAACTGTATATTTCAGTGTTTCATCTACAAACTCAGTGCCTGCTGCCGTCAAAGAATAAATTGCCAATGCTAAATTTAAAAAAATGGTAAGCTGGTATATTGCAATAGAAAATGGATGGCAAGCTGAAAAACAGATTCATAGTTATTAGGCATCTCATCCAAAGGAGGACATCCTCAGGACTGCAGCATACAAATGTACATGCTGTATGAATAAAACCTCAAGCCTCTACATTAAGATGCAAGTATTCTACTTGTGGTGCTACTAACATAGCTTTAAAACTTTATACCACAATAGAGATACCATTTGCTAAACAAAACAGTTGCACATTGTAAATAGACTTGGCATGAGCAGCAGTAAACTTTGCTTCCCTTAAAACTCACAGTTCCTTGAAAATGCATTTGAAAATAAATTCCACCTGCTAACTCTAACTTGGGCATTTCACTGTGTGTGTCTCTCTCTCACACAAACATACCACACCCCTCAACCTTAGTGCAAGAAGTCTGGACAAAGCCTAAAATAAATAGGGACAGATTATAAATATGGCTGTCATAAACTTAGAAAATTGCAAGAGTAACAGGATTTGTGTTAGTATGCATTTTTCTAAATGATATGACGTCTAAAACTGAAATCTCATTATTTAGCAACTTCAATCCTTTTCAGGAGGAATATGGGGCAAAGATCTGGACAGCTGAGGGGTATGCTACCTCCCTCTTACACACACACACACACACACACACACACACACACACACACACACACACACACACACACACACACACACACCCCCCAAATAATTCTGGTCAGGCTTGAATTAGTTCTGTAATGTGGGGATGTGAGTGGGCAAATTTGATATGTCAAAAACTTGTCAATAATTAGAAATAATGATAGCATAACCGAAGATGGAAGGCGGACATTTATTTTGGTTGGAAGAATGGAAGAAAAAGTGGAAGAGAGGAGCATGCTCTTGATGTTGTGGGCGTAGTGGATAAACGGTTGTCTAGCTAAACATAGAAAGGTAACGAAACAGAAAATTCTTTAAGAACGAGGGAAGGAAATCTTAAAGTGGCAAAGATACTAAACAAGGAGAATAAATTTGTAGGGGTATGGAAACAGTATAGAGGAAGATACTCAAGCTGACTTTTAAGAAGGGTAGTCTGAAAGAAGAGCTAAGGAGAAGTTAAAAGGAGGAAAGGGTGTGTGAGGTTACTGTACAAACTTATAATATTTAGAACATTTATTAGCAGCTTACAAAGTGGATAATTTATTGTACTTATCCTTTGTTGTCAGGATTAGTTCTAGTAGCCTATTAGCTTTTTTTAAGGGGAGATATGGTATTTCTTATACAAGGGAAAATTTGTCCAGAGTATAAGGGAACTGCACCTACTATTTTCAATAGGTGGAATGGGATCTTTTATATCCACCTGAGGTATCACTAACTCAGTCAGATGGGATCTTAGTTTAATGTTCCTTCCAAAGTATAACACACACTCAGGAATGCAGCACCTCCCAGCACTGTACTGTAGTGTCAGCAATCTAGTTACCTAGAGTGGAAATAGAACCCACAGCCTTCTGGTCTTCTGCATCAAAGGAAAGTGTGCTACCTGATGTATTACTGACACTGATAACATAGGTTCATTAAAGAGCTGCATCTGTACTGAATACATGCTTTTGTTTTCACCCTTATGGATGACAGTTGTAATGAAAGACTCATAAACTTTAGAAAATCATTATATGACTTGGTTAAGGAAAGTCACAGCTATGGAAAACTGCAAATGAGAATGTCTAGATAACATTTTTTGAGAATTTTTCTCCCTCCCCCATCACTGTACGCCTTCCTACCCAGTGCCACACCACATGGCCATCTCCAGGTCTGCTGGATGCATCTTCAACCGTCTCCGAAAGGGCTCCTAATGACAAGAACTTGAGGTTGTCCTGTGGGATCTGACCATTCACATCCACCAGGGGGGGCCTATTAAATTTTTTATCATCTCCCTCTGATGCTTTCCCCCTCCACTTGGTCCCCTGTGGTACATGGTAGCACCCATTTCAACCTGCCACTACATCAGACACCTAATTGAACCTGAGTCGCCTGGACTGTATTGAGGGTTTTATCCATCTATGCCACTAGCTAGATAATATGTTTTTGCGCACTGACTAATATAAGATAATAATCAGAGTTGCATATTTTAACTCATAAATATTTATTTATTTAACGTGTTTAACAGGAAAGTCCAAATTGGAACAAGCCAATTTTCAGTAGAGGCCTGGGGAAAAACGCTCCAGATGCATGTCTTTGTGACATGGGAGGAAACCACAGCACCCAGAGGAAGCCCACAAACACAGGGAGGACATGCACACTCCACAGAGAAGGCACCCTGCCAAGAATCAAACTGGAGACCTCTTGCTGTGAGGTGACAATGCAAACCACTGCACCACTGCACTGTCCATTCATACTTGATAACCACCTCCTGTTCATATTTTAATTTAACAAAGCAAAAGCATATCAGTTTACACCCATTAGTATTAGAAAATGCAGCAAACAAAAATAAATGCCTATATGCATATTTAAAATTATTCCAGCAAATGGAAAAAGAAACCCTTTACTGTGTATGACCTTAATGCATTGTATACATAATATCACATAAATATACATGCAGAATTCATTTCTTTTACTGTCACAAAATGGAACTGCACTGAAAGTACTTTAGTTTTACCAGGCCTGTGAGTCAGCATTATAATGAACTGACTTTCTTGTCAACAGGACAGGATTACAAACTCATAATACTACGGAAGTCCTATATGCCTACTTAAGCTGTGAAACAGAGCCCTCATGTCACTGAGATAGGAGTGAAATTAAATAATCTGTTTGAAGTTTATTAAAATGCCATGCTGGAAACTTGTGAAGCCTATCTGCTGTCTCCTTTACAAGATAATGGAGAGAAATAGGAGCAGGAAACAGGGAGAGATCTGTGTGAAATGAGTGACATCCATCTTTAAAAAGTTAATACTAGATAAAAGGAAATGAAACTAAAGGACCTGCAAATATTTGTCATTCTTGCTTTCATGCTATCTTCAATCTGTGCTATTTCAGGTAGGCATTTTTAAGTTTCTACAATATACTTTGGAAAGTTTTTGAAGCTGTATCAATTTTCATTAGGATAGAATCCTTTTTACATTTGGATGCATGGATAGGCTTCCTATATTCTGAGACATATTTAATACTCAGTAAATAATTTTAAAGTGCACCTTTTTTTAATTTACATAGTCCATTTGCCTTTCATTTGGAAAATAAAACATTTTCTTTACAAGATATATGTTTGGACCACTTCTTCTAAATTTATGAACAAAAGCATCATATCTACCTTTTCTTTTATGTTTGCTAAAATGTAATTGATACAAGGCTTTTTTTGCATTCTTTCATACATTAGTAAAAAAAAACACCACAAAAACCAAGGTAAAATAAAAACCACCAAATAAGAACCTCGCATGGACCAAAAAATCAGCGGGGTTACCGGAAAATTAGTATCAAACTATTTATTGACCACTTTCGTCAAAAGACTTCTTCTGAAGTATGCTACCTCCCTCTTACACACACACACACTATACTAAGAGTGCACCATGTTTAAAGTAGCATATCCTCAAGATCAGTGTGGAGTCAAACAAAACAAAATTTGTCTCAAAGGATCTTGAAAATAAAAGTGTATTTCTAGTCACTTAAAAAAATGTTTAAAATACAAATCTGGAAAAAATTGTATTATACGTTACTATGGACTGCTATAGGAGGCAGGACCTGCAGAGATGTTAATTCAATACAGCATAGCAAAAGCCTTCCATTAGTGCTCAAAATGATTTGGAATAAAACAGAAAGTGTTGGTCCTCTCTCTCTGCTCACCACTGTAAAAATGGACTATACCAAAGTACAAACAATCCAGTTAAATTAGAACAAACATATGCTACCTGACTATATGTAAGAATGTCTTGGCACTAAAAAATATTTAAGGATTTGGAAATCACTTGAATCCAGCACCTTAAGCCATAAAATCTGGTGTACTGTGGAAGTGTGTGTGTGTGGGGGGGGGGGGGATGCAAAAAAAAAATTTACCTTTCCTTATTCAAGAAGCAATTGGAGTGCTTAATTTTAGAAATAGTGTCTGAACAAGGCCATATCCAACCCAGAATTGAAAAAATTCCTGAGAACTGCTCTAGGATCTAAACCTCACCACAACGATAAATAGGATGCTTGGAGGGACAGATTCCTGTCCCAGAGACTCCCATGCATTGGAACAGGATTCCAATCTACATTAGGCAAAGCCCTCACTAACACTCTTCAAGAGAAACCTTGACGAGTGGATGGGAAACATTAAATTTACCCCGGGGATCACTGCAGCGGCTCTGCTGGACAGAGGCACAGGGAACTAATCTAAGGGGGCAGCAAAAGCCAACACATTCTGGCTAGGCTTATAGATGCCCTCGGGCAGATAGCAGTGTACAAGTGCCTTCATATCAACAGATGTATGTAAAATCTAGGAAAGAAGTAATCAAAAGGATGTGACATGGTTGCACAACAATGTCAGTAACTTGCATACAGGCTAGAAGAGGAATGATGGGTAAAAATAATGCAGAAAATCCGTTGGTCATAGTTTTGCTATTTTCAAAAACTAAATAATAAAATAAAAAAAGGCTGAGTGCAATGGTCTCCATGGTTACTGTCATTCAGATGATGTTTTTTCAACTGATACTTAAACAGCAATGATAAAACAAAACACATTTAATGTAGGTGAAATAGCTGTTTAGCTACTAGTTGCAGCCTCTGCCTGAAACTGGCTAAGCCTACTTCACTGGCTCAAAAGTACTGATGGATGGATCAAGCAGGAAAAGTCATCTAGACAACCAAGTGAGTTTTGCACTATGGAAAGCACAAGCTGTCTGCAAAGTAGCATTCTGATGCAGGCAATGTAAATTATACCAAAGTGACAGTGTAAGTAAATGGATGTAATTATCCTTACTTTACCTCTGCCAATGTTGGATCTCATAACCAAATGGAGCATCATTAACACTTTTCATGCCAGAATTAAAAGAAAGTGTGAGAAAAGCCAGCAGCATACCCCTGCAGGTGCAAACAATGAAAAGAGAAAGGAAGGAGAAAAAAAAAAAAAAGACAGATCCACAAAAGGCTTCTCAAAAACCAGAAAAAAAATAACCTTACTGAAAATCTGAAGACCTTTCCACATTCATTCAAATAAAATCAACTAAATCCTTAAGAAAAAAAATTTTAAATACTGAAGTCAATGAAATAGAAAACAGTAGTAAGAGGTGCATCACGCCTTCCTCCAAGACTTAGTACCCTTTCTTCCACACACACACACACACACACACACACACACACACACACACACACACACACACACATACACATCACTGTCCCATCTTCCGTCCAACTACTCACTAAGTGTCCCATCTTCCATCCATTTCAGTTTCCGCGCGGCGTGCTCCTAAGTATCCGTCCATCCATCGCACTTGTGAACCCGAAACCGTCCGTGTCCTGCCTCCATCTTCAGTGAAGTCCGTCTCAGTTCCCGCTTGCGAACCCGAAACCGTCCGTGTCAATTCCCGCTCGCAAACTGGAAAATATGTGCACTGCGCGATGAGCGATGATGTCAGCACGCCCGCGACTGGACTTCTTTCTTCTTAAAGAAGAATGCTAAAAAAAAAAAAAAAACTTTTTTTTAAACTAGTCAGCCTATTCCAGGGGGGTGCAAGTGCACCCCCTTGCACCTGCCTGCGGGCGCCCTTGCTGGTAGGCACACTGTAAACCCCCTAACATTATATGCATAGCTATGCAGCCTTGAGATGGTCAAACAACCTGGCCAGACTGAAACATATGCTGAAGTATTCGGTACAGACAAACCTTGCACAAGTAACTATGTTCAGAAATATGACAGCAGTACTCACATTTAGACCAACTCCTCTAGGCATTACACACAATATAGTACTGTTCATCTCCATACAGTTGTTGCAATAGATTACAAACAAAACTTCCATGCTGTCTTCCTCACAAGTAAGGCAAAGGGACAACGCCCAAGTGGAGTACTCGATTATAC